>NC_045785.1:65816121-66116121 GCF_009873245.2 Balaenoptera musculus
AATCCTAATCCATTTATGGTGGGAATGTACAATGGTGCAGTCACTTTGGAAAACCACATGGTGGTTCCTCAGAAAGTTAAACATAGCATTACCATATGATCCAGACATTCTACTTCTTGGTATATACCTAAAAGAATTGAGAATGGGGACTCAAACAGATACTTGCACACAAATATTCATAGCAGCATTATTCACAGTAGCCAAAATGTGGAAACAAACCAGATGTCCATCAATGAGTGACTGATAAAATAAGATGTATACAGATAAGGTGTATACATACAATGGAATATCATTCGGCCTTAAAAAGGAATGAAATTCTGATACATGCCACGAGTTGTATGAACCTTGAAAACATTATGTTAAGTGAAATATGCCAGACACAAAAGGAGAATATTTTATGGTTAAATTTATATGAAGTACCTAGAATAGGCAAATTTATAGAGACAGAAAGTAGACAGGTTACCAGGGGCTGGGGGAAGTGGGGAATGGGAGAGTTATTGTTTAACGGATTCAGAGTTTCTGTTTGGGATGATGAGAAATGAATGATGGTAATGGTTGCACAATATTGCAAGTGTACGTAATGACATTGACTTGTGTGCTTAATATGGTTAAAATGCTAAAATTTGTGTTTTGTGTTTTACCATAATAAAAAAAGTTGTGTGCAGAATACTACAAAGTTAAAATAACAAGTTTTAAAAGCATTAAATACAGGAAATTCAAGGGGCTGCATAATCATTTGAGAAGGTGAAAATAGTTGAATCAACTTGGTCTTTGTGTATGACTAGATTGCTGTTTTTATTGGTTTATTGTTAGCTTTAGTTAGAGGAATATTGATGGTAAGCATGAATAAGAGCAAGAATGGGAGATTGCCCATGTGTGTGCACACACACACACAAACACACAGTGTTTATAAGATTTCATAGTGGTTGGGATACCTAAACTAGAATCAAAATGTTATTAGAAGATAATGTAATCAACCTGTGGTGGTGCTTATAGTAGGCATAAACCTATATAGTTTAATATAGGTTCAATTTGGTACAAAGAATTAGTGAGTAATGGTTTTTCTCCTTGAGGAATTACAGTCTAAAGGAGGGGATGCATAGTATCATAGTATCATTAACATGTACTAAGTACATCAGGCCCTCCGTAGCCGAGGGACCCACAGTTGGTTGAATCCACAGATATGGAACCTGTGGATATGGAGGGCCCACTGTAGTAGGCCACTTTATATAAGGGACTTAAGCATCCTCGGATTTTGGTATCCGCTAGAGGTCTTAGAATCAATCCCCTACAGGTACTGAGGGACGACTGTATAGTGATATGAAAGTTTGCATAAAAAAATGATGGGATCATAGCAGAGAAAGAAAGTTAACTGGGCTTAGTTAAGGAGTAAAAGGGGAGTAATTAGAAAAGGCTTTCTAGAGAAGATAATACCTGACATGAGGGGTTTTTTTTTTTTTCCTGATATGAATTTTGAAGTATAAATAGAAATTATCCATGGGCTTCCCTGGTGGCGCAGTGGTTAAGAATCTGCCTGCCAATGCAGGGGACACAGGTTTGAGCGCTGGCCCAGGAAGATCCCACATGCCGCGGAGCAACTAAGCCCGTGTGCCACAACTACTGAGCCTGCGCTCTAGAGCCCATGAGCCACAACTACTGAAGCCCACGCTCCTAGAGCCCATGCTCCACAACAAGAGAAGCCACTGCAACGAGAAGCCCGTGCACCACAACGAAGAGTAGCCCCCGCTCGCCGCAACTAGAGAAAAGCCCACGCGCAGCAACGAAGACCCAATGCAGCCAAAAATAAATAAATAAATAAATAAATAATTTTTAAAAAAGAAGTTATCCAGATTAAGAAGTAGAAAAGGTAGTAAGACAGTGAATATCTAAGTCTTGAAAGCATGATTTTCAATATAGCAATATGGTATGTGCAAAGAAACCATAAGCTATTTACTTTGGTAAAGTACAAGTTGGGAGTAAGTAAGCTTGGAGTAAAATCTCAGCTTTCAGTACTTAAATGTAACTTCGGATATCAATGAAAGGGATAAACTTAAAATAATCATAAATTTTAGTATTAAGAGTACTGAATAGAATAAAGAGTACTTTATACAATTGAAACCTTAAGGTGCTCAGTGCCAATTTCAGAGCCATAGTGTTTAAGTATTTCTGTCACTTTGTGTGCTCTTATCTTGGCTTCACTTTTAATTATGTGAAATCTCCGGACATTATTTACAGTTACAAACTTAGAAACCTATAATATCTAATCTTGTTTATTATTTACTTTAATCATCAAGAACAGTTTAGATCTATCTAGGTACTGTTGGTTCTACTTTTAGTAAAGGTAAGAATAGTACTGTGTATACTATTTGTCATCGTCAGTGTAGTGACCTCAACACCTTTGTAGTTCCACTGAATAATGATGGTCTAAAATTATAACGTTTTAAAGGAGTTTATAATTAATTGTAATTATTCCTTTTCAGCTTAGTGAATAAATAATATTTTTTCTATTGCTAGGAAAAAAGGTATAAAATAATATCTGGATAAAGTACTCTGTCATTGACTTTCTAAATTAAAATAACATGGGGTAACATAGACAGTCAATAACCAAGGCTGGTAATTATTACAGAGGGTTTCATACTCAGTTTTACTTTGTCACATTTCATAGTTAATCATTGTTTACCATTGTCATTGTCAAACATTGTTTGAGTTCCTGCTATATATTAAATGATAGGATATTTGACCTCCAAGAGTTCATATTATAGTTGAAAGGAGAAATTGAGGTCTTTTCACAGACTTGAACCAAAGAATATTAGGTTAAAAGATGGGCATGCTATCTACTGAACTGTCTGAATAGCTCTAATGCTTCTGTGGATTTGTTACTTGTTCAGCATACTGTTTCACCCATTGATTTCTATAGCAAATGGCAGATTTAGGTATGCTCCCCACTTCTTTGTTCCTGCAGAAGACAAGTTCTCAGAATTGTGCCTGTGACTTACCTATGATGACCCCCACTCCCAGCCAGGACTTGATTTGAATAGTTCCCTAAAAATTTGTTTAAATTGATATACCAAAAATTTGGCAGTCTGATGACTTGAGTCATTTTTATTTCCTTTCCCCTCTTAACCCAGATTCAATATGTCAGTAAATCCTCCTGACTCAACCTTTAGAGTACATACATATTCTGGATCACTTCTTAGCATTTCCGGTGCTACAACCCTAACCCATACCTCCCTCATTTTAGCCTGGACTACTGTATAGTGTAATAGCTCCTAACTTGTCTCTCTGCTTTCTTCCCCTCCTACAATTAGTCTGTTCTCAACCTAATGGCCAGAGTGTGATCCTTTTAAACCAGAAATTAGATCTTGGAACTTTCCTGCTTAAAATCTTCCAGAGCTCCTATTATATTTAGAATATAATTCAGACTCTTTACCGTGGCCTACAAGGACTTCTGTGTTCTGGTCTCTTTCAACTTCTTCATTCATCTCCCTCACTTGCAGTGGTCCACCAACTTTGGTCTTCTTTCTGGTTCTGGAGCCAGAAAGACTACCTCGGCTTAAATTGCTGTTCTGTTTTGCCCTTTTAAACGGTAACTCTTTTCTTGTTCACTTATTTGGAAACCTTGGGCAAGTTACTTAATTTCTTTGTGTTTCAGTTTCTTCCCTTATAAAATGTTAATAATAGCATCTATCTCATACCATGGTTGTTAGAATTAAATAAGTTAATATATGTAAAGTGCTTAGAATAAGGCCTGGCACATACTTTGTGTTCAGTATATGTTAGCTATACTCACCATCAATTGTCATCATTATTCCCATCTCATCATCATCTTGGCATGGATGCCTTCTTAACTCAACTGCCGAATATACATACAGGTCTTTCTCAACCAACCTAACTAAATCAACCCTCCTGGTCATTCTCTGTACAGTCCTGTTTGTTTGCTTGTTTTTAACAGTTTCTGTACCTGCTATTATTTTCTTTCTTTCTCTTTTACTTATAATTCTCTAACTTCTTAAGTTAGAACAGAGTGCTTATATTAAATACTCATTTTATCTGTGTAAAAGTTCTCTCTCCCCTTAAGGATGTGTTGTTGATATCTTGCTATTATTGATGGAATGCCATGGACTAGAATATTTTATATTAGTCTGAGTATTGTAACTGATCTATGAAAAAAGCCATTAACTAAATGCAAGAAGATTCTGTCGATCCTTGTTAATCAAAGTGTGCTTCACTGACTGACAGCATACCTGAGAGTGTATTCGAAATGTAGATTCTCAAGCGTCATCCCAGACCTACTGAATCAGAATCCTCATGTGATTTGTATGCATATTAAAGTTTGAGAATCACTACCATAGATTATAGGATTATTTTAAAAGTTAAATTATAGTTTTATTGGATTTTCCTTTGTATACTTAATGAAATTTTCCTAACTTGTGTTTTTAAAGGAACAATCACACACTCTTTGGTGTTCTAAATTACACTAAGACTCCTGGAGGAAGTAGAAGACTTCGTTCTAATATATTAGAACCTCTAATTGATGTTGAAACCATTAACATGAGGTTAGATTGTGTTCAAGAACTGCTTCAAGATGAGGAGCTCTTTTTTGGACTTCAGTCAGGTAAATGAATATCATCTACTTTTACAAATACAAATTTTTTAACAAAATACATTGTCTTCTTAAAAAAATACCAGTCCTGTTGGATTAAGCTCATCCTAATGACCTTATCTTAACTTGATGACATCAGCAAAGATCCAATTTCCAAGTAATATCACATTCAGATACTGGGGTTTAGGATTTCAAGGTTTCTTTTTGGGGGATACAATCCAACTCATAACATGAGGTAAGAGAATTGCCCTTGGCATCTGTTCACTAGCATGGCAGTGCAATTTTCTTCTTAAATCTGTAGGTGGAGGGGCAGTTTATATGCACTGATCCGAGTCCAATTCCTGGTTTCTAGCAACTTGATCTGTCTTCCATAACCTCACTTCCCCAACCTCCCCTCCTGTTGCTCTGGAGGTCTAAATGGAAGTGGTACCTGAAAATCTAGAAGGCATTTACAGCCTTTAGGTTTTCCTAAGTCCAATTCTAAATACCTTTTAATTAGTATAATTTCTTCAAAATTCTGACATTATACTGACTGTGACTCTGCATTTCCAATGTTGTTTTGTATATTCATTTTTTTCTATATATTCCTGTGTATTTTGTGAGGCTTTGGGAAAGGTACAAAAAGGCCACTTTTTAACTGGTCAGCCTTGTTCACAGCAACACCTTATCTCTCTTCTTCCATTAAACATCTTGTTGAAAAACAAATTTTCTGCACACACTGTCTTCTCTTCATCACTACGTCTGAATCAGTCAGTCTTGTTTCTGTGCCCACTCCTGCACTGAGACTGCTCTTGTCAAGGTCACTATAGCAGATATTGTTGGTTCTCTGTGCAGATCTTCTTGGGTCTCTTTTACCTTTCTGTGTGCCCCTTTTCCCTGCTATGTGTGCTTTTGCTTCTAATGGCCTGTACCTGGACTCTCTTTAGAGGCCTGCCCTCAGGCTATTAGAGGGCTTTGCTCTCAGGCACGGAGTGCCAAAACTGCCTTGCGGACCTTAAATGACTGAATGTTGTGGGAGTATGAAAGCCCAGCTGTCTCACACTGTTTTGGCAAAAACCATGAATGTAACTTAAAGTCCACAAGCCTTCTACAGGATTGGTTGAAGTTACCTTCCATAGGACTTTGCCTGAAATTATACTTTTGCTTGGCTTTTTTTCTCTTTCCTGTCCTCTTGTCTTCTTTATTGGTTTCTCGTGGAACCAAATTCTTAATACATTACTTGCACATGAATCCTCATCTCAGCGTCTGCTTCTGGAGCACCCAGCCTAAAACATTCACCCATAGTCTCATTGTTTTTAAATTTAATGGACACATACTAGTTCTCCTATTTGAAATCCAACTTCTTTGGTGCTGCCAAAAATCTCTCCTTATTGAATTAATGCCTTTCTTTGCATCTGTGATTGTACAGTTTCCTAGTTTCCTTCCTATTTCTTTGGAGTTTCCTGTTTTTTAAGCTCTGTCACTCATTTCTTTAACGAGTTTATGACTATCCAGTCAAAACCAATGTGGTATCTCCCTTGTACTGTTATCTTTACTATTTCCAAATAGACTACAGGACTGTATACTGTCTTGGAATGTCTTCAGAAAGCTCTGTCATTGATCAGGTAACAGAGTAAAAACCCCAGAGTCCTTTCTTTCAAATGGAAGTGAGAATGACTTCTAAGTCTTCTTTTTAGGCTTGTTTTCCTTTGCTCGTTCCCTAAATGCTATGGCTCTTCAAAGGTATGTCCTAGGTTGTCTTTTTACCCTGTATATTCTTATTATATGATTTACCCACCTTCTTGGTCTTATAATTATCATTCACGTATTCATAACTTCCAAATTTACATCTCATGCCCAGATATCTCTATAGACCTTCAGCCCCATATATCTTATTGCCTACTGAGCACTTATTAGATGTTCCTTAATCACCTCACATTTAATGTGTCCAAACTGTGCCATCTTCCCTTCTAAATCAATCCCTTCTGATTTCAGCTCTACATCCAAGCTGTTTACCAAACCAGATACCTGGAAGTCATTCTTGACACTTCCCTTCCTTGAGATTAATCATCAAATTCTGCAAAGTCTCTTTTCTGTGTATCTCTTGCATGTTTAGCTTCTATTCCCAATGCTGCTGCTCCAGCCTGGGGTACCATTTATCTATAATCTGATTTATTGCAGCAGCCTTCTGTTTGGCTTCCTCCTCCAGTCTTGTTCTTTACAGTCTCTTCTCTATATGAGAGCCAGAGAGATCTTCTGAAAATATAAATCTGAGCATATTACTCTTCATTAGTTTCTTGTTGTTGATGTAATAAAGTACCACAAATTTAGTGGCTTAAACCAACATGAATTTATTATCTTACAGTTCTGGAAGTCAGAAATCAGTTTTGCTGGGCTAAAATCAATGTGTTAGCAGGTCCACCGTTTCTTCTGGAGGCTCTAGGGGCAAAACTGTTTCCTTGCCCTTTCCAGTTTCTAGAGGCGATCTACATTCCTTGGCTCATGGCCCTTCCTCCATCAAAGTCAGCAGAATAGTTTCTTCTCTACTTTCTGACCTCTGCTTTTGTCCTTATATCTTCTCTCTTTGACTGATCCTCCTACCTCCCTCTTTTTTTTTTTTTTCTTTTTTGGCCACGCGGCTTGTGGGATCTTAGTTCCCTGACCAGGGATAGAACCTGGGCCCCAGACTGTGAGAGCACAGAGCCCTAACCACTGGACCGCCAGGGAATTCCCCTGCCTCCCTCTTATAAGGACCCTTGTGATTACTTTGGGACTAACAGATAATCCAGAATAATCTCTCCATTTCAGGATGCTTAACTTAAACCCATCTTCAAAGTCCCATTTACCAGATAACATGTTCAAAGGTTCCAGGGATTAAGCTGTGGACATCTCTGTGGGGCTACCACATATCCACTTGCATAAAATCCTTCATTCTCTTCTCATTACTTTTAGGATAAAATCCGAACTCTTCTGGATGGCTATTTCTTTATCAACTCCCACAGCATCTCTTGTTACTCGTCACTTTTCATTCTGCCTTCTAGTATAATTGAACTTCTTTTAGTTACTTGAACATATCCTGTCTCATGTTCTGGCTTTAAAATTTTTTTTAATTTAATTTATTTCCATTGGTGTATAGTTGATTTACAATATTAGTGTCAGTTGTACAACATAATGATTCAAAATTTGTATAGATTATACTCCATTTAAAGTTATTACAAAATAATGACTATATTCCTTATGCTGTATAATATATCCTTGTAGCTTACTTATTTTATACATAGTAATTTGTACCGCTTAATCCCCTACCCCTCTCTTGCCCCTCCTCCCTACCCTCTCCCCATTGTTAACCACTAGTTGGTTCTCTGTATCTGTGAGTCTGTTTCTGTTTTGCTATACTTTCGTTTGTTTTATTTTTTAGATTCCATGTATAAGTGTTTGTCTTTCTCTGCCTGACTTATTTCACCCTCCAAGACCCGTCCATGTTTTCGCAAATGGCAAAATTTCATCCTTTTTTTATGGCTGAGTAGTATTCCATATATATGTACACACACATATACCATATCTTCTTTATTCACTCATCTGTTGATGGACACTTAAGTTGCTTCCATATCTTGGCAATTGTCAGTAATGCTGCTGTGAACATTGGGGTGCATGTATCTTTTCGAATTAGTGTTTTTGTTTTTTTCAGATATATACCAAGGAGTAGAATTGCTGGGTCATATGGTAGTTCTATTTTTAGTTTTTTGAGAAACCTCCATATTGTTTTCCACAGTGACTGCACCAGTTTACATTCCCACCATCAGTGTATGAAGGTTCCCTCTTCTCGACAACCTTGTCAACATTTGTTATTTGTGGTCTTTTGGATGACAGCCATTCTGACAGGTGTCATGTGATATCTCATTATGGTGTTGATTTGCGTTTCTCTGATGATTAGCAGTGCTGAGCATCTTTTCGTGTGCCTGTTGGCCACCTGTATGTCTTCTTTGGAAAAATGTCTATTCAGGTCTTCTGCCGATTTTTTAATTGGATTATTTGTTTTTTTGATATTGAGTTATTTGAGCTGTTTATATATTTTGGATATTAACCCCTTATCGGGTATATCATTTGCAAATATTTTCTCCCATTCAGTAGACTGTCTTTTCATTTTGTCAGTGGTTTCCTTTGCTGTGCAAAAGCTTTTAAGTTTCATTAGGTCTTATTTGTTTATTTTTGTTTTTATTTCCTTTGCCTTAGGAAACAGATCCAAAAAAATATTGACCATTCATGTCAAAGAGTGTTCTGTCTGTGTTATATTCTAGGAGTTCTATGGTGTCAGGTCTTACATTTAGGTGTTTAATCTATTTTGCGTTTATTTTTGTATATGGTATGAGAAAATATTCTAATTTCATTCTTTTGCATGTAGCTGTCCAGTTTTCCCAGCACCATTTATTGAAGAGACTGTCTTATCCCCATTGTGTGTTCTTGCCTCCTTTGTCATAGATTAATTGATCATATGTGCATGGGTTTATTTCTGTTCCATTGATCTGTGTGTCTGTTTTTGTGCATATCGTGTTCTGGCTTTTGCACTCTGTAATATTTGTCTAGAATCTTTTCTCTTTCTTCTCTGCAACCTCTTCTCCCAAACTACTCTTTAGCCAACTTCAGTTCATAATTTACCATCCTAGTTTAGATGTCACTTCTTCTAGAAGCCTCTCTGACTCCCCAAGTCTAGATTAGGTATCTTTTCTATATGTTGTCTATAGTATCTTGTTATGGCACTTATCTTACTGTATTGTAAGTGAATGTTTTGTTGGATGATTCCCATATGAGTCTAGGACATAATGGGTGTTCATATTTGTTAAGCTATTGACTTATTATTGAACATGTTGAAAATTGTATTCTGTTGTTCCAAAGATTATAGTGTTCTATATGATGAGATTTTAATGAAAAACTTGGATTTTATTTGAAACTTTACGGAAAGTTTTAAATTGGCATCTACAAATGTTAAATATTTCTATGTTTTCTTTATCTTGACAGTTTATAATTTATCTTAACATGTAATAAAGTAGGGGAGCAGGAATACAGAACAAGGGTAATTTTTATAGTTTATTAAAATATGAGAATGTGAACCTCATAAAAAGTACAGTACGTACTTTCTTGTAGGCATTCTACAATAGGGATGAAAACATGAAGATTAAGTTATAAGTTTTTGTCCTCAGGGATCTTACATTCATGTTAGAGACACAGAACTCTAAATAAAAAAATATGATACAGTGTGAAAAACACAATAATAATTTAATATTTTGTGGAAACATAGAGGAAGGAGCTGGGATAAATATAGAATCCAGGATTCACAGAGATAATATTTTAGCTCTGTCTTAAGGGAATGAGTAGGATTTTGACAACAGGAGAATTCTAGAAATGATACTCAAGACAAAGGGAACATGCCTGGGCAAGGTATGTTGATGTGCATAGCGGTAAACAAAAATGTTTTTTGGATGCAGTGGCTGGGATAAAGATCTGGTATGGGTGCTGCTGACTGTGATCTTGAGCAGTCATTACTTTCTAGGGTACACTTGTTTTTCTGGGAAGTTGAGGAAGGTAGAGTTAACATAAGCTTCTGCAGTTATACTTACATTGTTATAAAAGAACTTGCTGTATTTAAGGCATGGCCAGTAGTTATTTATGACTTGAAGCCTTGGGGAATGGCAGGAAATGAGAATTGGGGCTGGTTTATGAAGAGCCTTTATATAATGCTAAGAAATTTGGATTTTATCCTGAAATCAATAGGGCGGTGATGATTCTAAACCAAGAGAGTAATATATATGGTCAAATCCTTATTTTAGAAACATTGTTTGTTTGTTACAGTAGATTTGGGGAGAGGAAGAAAGAAGAGACTGAAAAAGAGAAAGGCCCATCTATGCGAGGGCTTAAGAGAGTCTGACTAGTGGACTCACATGTAAAATGTCACGGTAGTATAATATAATAGTATAACAGTATAATAGTATACTCAGCCTATTTACTCTAATTTTGTAACCACAGTTTTAACATAATTACCATAGAAGTGGTAATTTAGAAAGGAGCACAGCTCTAGAGGTAGGCAAACTGAAGAACATCAGAAGTTTGAACAAGAAAGAAGTGACATAAAATTTTTGTATTTAGTTCTTTTTTTTAAAGGATAACAGTTTGGGGCCACTTCATGAAAGTATCAATAAGTTTACACAAAAACTTTTGAGATCACACATAACAATGATGATAATAACCATGAGTCATTAAGAAATAGTTACGATAGTTTAAGGTAAAGAAAAAAACACCTGGGGACATTTAAAAGGGATAGATTCCAATTATCTATACATATACTTTTATAGTGTACTTGAAGCTGGAAAATGAGTTGAGAAGAATAAAATAACAGTTTTGAGCTCTGGTATGTGCAAGGTACTTTACACATATTATTGCACTTAATCCTCACTACAACCTTAGGAGGAAGATGTTATTATCCACATTTAAAATATGAGAACAACTAAAGTTCAGAGAAGTTATGTAACTTTTGAAAGGTTATATGGTTAGTGGTTGAACTATGCTTTCAAACTAATCTTCTCTGATCTTTTAAGTATCATGTAGAAAATTTAGAAGTCAAAAAGGTTGGAAGAAAATTATGATAAGCAACATATAAAAGTCAGAGAAGTAGAGTTTCAAGAAGGAAGGGGTGATCAACAGTGGCAAAATTTGAAGACAAGTTCTGAGTAATCAAAATTAGGAAAAGACCACTAGAATTTATTATTTTACTCCTGGTAAATGTAAGATAGATGAAGATAATTCAAACAAGTAATATTTGCAGGTAAAACTTCTGTTTTATTACTTGAGGATAATATTTTACATAGTGTCTATTTTAAAACTGTAACATAAAGTTTAACTGCTCATAGTTTCTGTTTGTTTGTTTCAGTTATAGCAAGATTTCTTGATACAGAGCAGCTTCTTTCTGTTTTAGTCCAAATTCCAAAGCAAGACACGGTATGTTTATGTATAAATTATGTTATATTGTTATACCTTATGTAATATAACTTGTCTTAATATGATGTAACAATTGGAAAATATGAAAATCTTTTGGAAAAGTACTTCATTATTAATATCTGGAGTATTATGCCTTTTTAAAGGAAACTTTTTTCTTCAATGTATTATCATATATGATATACTAAAAATTAAAAGTTTCTTAGGTGAGGAATTGGTGTATTTTCATTAATCAAATATTTACTTAAAGAATTTGGATATAGTTTTCAAAAACCTTAGATTATAATAATTTGCTTAATAAACTAGAGAAAAATTGTTTTAGTTCCAAAGGTCCTTTAAAAGGTGATCATTATGTGAAGTTTGATTAGTTTTCAAATATGCTTAACTTTTAAGAATGAAACAAAGTCTTTGGATATTTTACAAATTTAAATACTTAGTGCCATATATACAATGGAATATTACTCAGCCATAAAAAGAAACAAAATTGAGTTATTTGTAGTGAGGTGGATGGACCTGGAGTCTGTCATACAGAGTGAAGTAAGTCAGAAAGAGAGAAACAAATACTGTATGCTAACACATATATGTGGAATCTAAAAAAAAAAAGTGGTACTGATGAACCTAGTGGCAGGGTAGGAATTAAGATGTAGACATAGAGAATGGACTTGAGAACATGGTGGGCAAGGGTAAGCTGGGACGAAGTGAGAGAAGCATCGACATATATACACTACCAAATGTAAAATAGTTAGCTAGTGGGAAGCAGCAGCATAGCACAGGGAGATCAGCTTGGTGCTTTGCCATGACTTAGAGAGGTGGGATAGGGAGGGTGGGAGGGAGGCTCAAGAGGGAGGGGATATGGGGACATGTGTATGCATATGGCTGATTCCCTTTGTTGTGCAACAGAAACTAACACAGTATTGTGAAGTAATTATACTCCAATAAAGATCTATTAAAAAAATAATTAATAAGTAAATACTTAGTGCCTATAGGCACATTCTATAAAGAAAGTAATAGATGGTTTTCATTCTTCCATTTAAGGTGAATTGAAAAATATTTACTTTAATGAAATACATGTACAGTTGACTGTTGAACAATGCAGGGGTTGAAGTGCCCCCTCCCCGCCCCCCATACAGTTGAAAACCCACGCAGGTGTGTAACTTTACAGTCAGCCTTCTGCATACGAGGGTTCTGCGACTGGATTGTGTCATACTGTATTTTTTGAATAAAATCCACCTATGAGTGGACCTGCACCGTTCAAACCCATGTTGTTCAGGGGTCACCTGTATATTTTTGCTCGTGTGCTTAAAAAGGAAAGACGTCTTGTACATCAGTAAAATTTGATTTAAAATTTGATTACTTTGCAAATCCATTGAAGTCTTATCTATGTTTAAGAAGCCTTTCCATATTGTAGAGATAATACTCTTAAGGTTCATTTACAATAAAAACATTATATGGAAAAGTTTTGGATGTTGGGCAGGCAGATAATTGGAAGTTTCCTTAAATAATTGAAACACCTTAAAATTCAATATATGCAAATGAGAGGTAACCTAGACCAACTGATGTCTGGAACAAAATTAGTTGGTTTCATACAATGAGGTTAGAAGCATTCCTTCCTCTTCAGTTTTCTCATAGTGTTTGTGTAGAACTGGTAGTATTTCTTCCTTAAATGTTTGGTAGAATTCACAAATGAAGCCATTAAAACTTGGAATTTTCTTTGTAGGAATGTTTTTGACTCTAAATTCAACTTCTTAAATATTTAATAGATATGATGCTATTCAGGTTACCTGTTTCTTCTTCTTCTTTTTTTTTTTTTTTGGCCACGCAGCTTGTGGGATCTTAGTTCCCTGACCAGGGATTTGAACCTACACCCTCAGCAGTGAAAGTGCAGAGTCCTAACCACTGAACCACCAGGGAATTCCCAGAATACCTTACTTTTAATTAGGGTGTTTATTTCATTTGTACTTAATGAGATTATTGATATGTTTTGATTTAAATCTGCCATCATGGTACCTTTTTTCTATTTGCTTTCTTCTCCTTTTCTTCTCCCTTCCTTTGGATTAACTGAATATTTTTTATGATCCCATTTTACTCCTCTGTTGATTTATTGGATAGAACTCATTGTTTTGTTATTTTAATGGTTGCTTTCAGGTTTATAGAATACATCTTTAGCTGAATTCAGTCTACCTTCAAATAATATTACGTCACTTCACATATGGTATAAGAACCATAGAGTAGTGGCAACAAAAGCAAAAATAACACAAGTTGGGAGTACATCCAACTAAAAAACTTCTGCACAGCAAAAGAAATAACCAATAAAATGAAAATATAACTCCAGAATTGGAGAAAATATTTGCAAATCATATATCTGATAAGGAGTTAATATTCAAAATATATAAAGAACTCATATAACTCATTAGCAAAAAAACAAACAATCTGATTAAAAAATGGTCAGAGGAACCAAATAGATATTTTTCCAAAGAAGACATATGAATGACTAGCAGGTGCGTGAAAAGGTGTTCAGCATCACTAATCATCAGGATAATGCAAATCAAAACCGCAATGAGATATCACCTCTCACTTTTTTAGAATGCCTGTCATCAAAAGGATATAAGATAGCAAGTGTTGGTGAGGATGTGGAGAAAAAGGAACCCTTGTGCATTATTGATGGAATGTAAATTAGTGCAGCTAAATTTATGGAAAAGAGTATAGCAGTTCCTCAAAAAATTAAAAAAATAGAACTACCATATGATCTAGCAATCCCACTTCTAAGTATATATCCAAATGAAATAGAAGCAGGATGCTGAAGAGATACCTGCACTCCCATGTTGATTGCAGCATTATTCACAATAGCCAAGATACAGACAGACACACACTGGAATATTATGCAGTCGTGAGAAAGAAGGAAATACTTCCGTTTGTGGCAACAAGGGTAGCATTGAGGGCATTATGCTAAGTGAAATAAGCCAGACAGAAAAAGATAAATACTGCATGGTTTCGTGTATGAGAAATCTAAAAAAAAAAAAAAAAAAAGCAAACTCACAGAAAGAGAGAGTAGAAAAGTTGTTGCCAGGGCTTGCAGATCAGGGAAATAGGAAGAGGTGGGTAAAAGGGTACAAACTTTCAACTATAAGATGAATAAGATCTGCAGATCAAATGTAAAACATGGTGACTATAGTTGATAACACTATTGTATAATTGAAATTTGCCAAGAGAGTAAATCTTAAATGTTCTCACATACAAAAAGAAAGATAAATATGTGAGGTGATGGATGTGTTAATTAACTAGATGGGGGGATCCTTTTGCAATGTATATGTACATCAAATCAACACAATGTACACTTTAAATATCTTATAATTTTATATGTCAGTTATACCTCAATAAACCTAAAAAAGAAAACCTTATGGTAGTATGCTGCCATTCCCCCCATTCCTCCCACTGAGCTATTGTCATATATTTTATTTCTACATATATCACAGTTTATTTTTTAAAACATAACAGCTTTATCAAGGTAGAATTCACAAAGCATACACTTCACCCATTTGAAGTATACAATTTAACCATGTTTTGTATATTCATAGTTGTACAACAAACACTACAGTCAATTTTAGAACGTATTCATCACCCCAAAAAGCAACGCTGTACCCGTTAGCAATCACTTTCCATTCCTCCCAATCCTCTTCCCCCCAGTTCTTGGCATTTCTAATCTATCTGTTCCTTTAGATTTGCCTATTCTTGACATTTCATATAAATAGAATCACACAATATGTAGTCTCTTACGTTTGGCTTTTTTCACTTAGCATAATGTTTCAGGTTAATTCATATTGTAGCATACCTCAATATTTGATTCTTTTTATTGATAAATAATATTCCATTGTATAGATATAGCACATTTTGTTTATCTGTTCATCAGTTGATGAACATTTGAGTTGTTTGCACTTTTGATTATTAATAATGCTGCTATGAATATTTATATACAAGTTTTTGTGTGGATGTAAGTTTTTGTTTATCTTGGATCTATACCTAGAGTGGAATTGCTGGGTCATATGGTAACTCTACGTTTAATTGTTTGAGGAACTGCCAGACTGTTTTCCAAAGTGACTATCGTTCTACATTTCCACCAGCAGTCTATGAGGGTCCCAATTTCTCCACATCCTTGCCAACATTTGTTATTATCTGACTTTTTGATTCTAGTCATCCTAGTGGGTATGAAGTAGTCTCTTGTGGTTTTTATTTGCATTTCGCTGATATGACTAATGATGTTGAGCACCTTTTCTTGTGCTTATTGGCCATTTGTATATCTTCCTTGGAGAAATGTTTACTCATATCCTTTGCTAATTTTTGATTGGATTGTATTTTTATTATTGAGTTGTAAGAGTTCTTTATATATTCTGGATATAAGTCCCTTATTGTATATATGATTTACAAATATTTTCTACCATTTATTGGGTTGTCTTTTCATTTTCTTGATATATCCTTTGATATTACATGTTAATTCCCTTCCAGAAGGAAGACTATTTAGCTTTCTTTCCTTTTCCTTCTATAAACATGGACACTTCCCTACTTCCCCTCACCCAGTAAGGTTATAACATAATTTTAGTTAGATCAAAATGATTATGACTATCCATGCTACACAGAACTGAGCATGCACAACTTTTTACATTTTTCCCCTAGAATTAATAACTTTTTCTTTGTGTGGTTTACCTTGTACTTTCACTAATTCAAGCATAGATGTTTTCACCAATTATCTAAATATCCTTTTAGTGTATTCTAAATATCCTCTCAGTATTCATTCATTCACTTCAGGTACTCAGTCAGTTTCAACCTCTGGAAGATGTCTCTCCCACGGGTTCCAAACTTTTTCCAATCTGGATTGGTTACATCTCTTTCGCTAGTATACAGCTATGACCCCAGATTTCTCTTCAACATCACTGTTTGTCTTTCCTGTGTTGGATCTCTCTTTTTTTTTTAATATTTGTTTATTTATTTTATTTTTGGCTGCATTGGGTCTTAGTTGTGGCACGCAGGATCCTCCGCTGTGGCGCGCAGGCTCCTTGTTGCAGCACATGGGCTTCTCTCTAGTTGTGGCCCACATGGTCAGTAGTTGCAGCGCGTGGGTTTAGTTGCCTCTCAGCATGTGGGATCTTAGTTCCCCGACCAGGGATCCAACTCACGTCCCCTGCATTGGAGGGCAGATTCTTAACCACTGGGCCATCAGGGAAGTCCTGGATCTCTTGTTATTTATATCCCAAGTCTTCCTCTGTTTTGACTTACTCTCTTCTTTTCATGGAGCACATTTTTTAGTAACTTTTTGAGAAAGAGTGAGACTTTATATGTCTGAAATGTTTTATCATTTCCTCATGATTGATTGATAGTTTTGCTGAAAATAGAATTCGTCAGGAAGTAATTTTCCTTCAGAATTTAGGAGGCATTTCCCCACTGTCTTGTAGCTTGTAATGTTCCTACTGAGAAGTTGAAACCATTGAGACTCCTGAATTTTGGATATGACTGACATATGTTCCCCCTCCATTCTCTGGAAGCATGTAAGACCTTTTGGTTTCAGCATCTTTAGGAAGTGAAAATAAAAATTAAATAAAATCTCAAATCTTCAGAAAATTTGCAAGTACATTACAAAGAACTTATTTTCCTGAAAACTTTAAGAGTTAGTTGCTGACATGATGCTCTGTCACTCTCAAATACGTTACTATTTCTTACAACAAGGATATTCTCCTATTCAACCACAGTACACCTTCAAAATAAGGAAATTAACGATGATAATACCATTTAATAACATTAAATCCTCACACCCCATTCAGGTTTTTCCAATTTTGTCAATAATATCCTTTATTATTTTTTTTTAAGATGTATTTATTTTATTTATTTTTGGCTGCATCGGGTCTTAGTTGTGGCATGAGGGATCTTCGTTGAGGCATGCGGGATCTTTTGTTGCGGCACGCAGGCTTCTCTCTAGTTTTGGCGTGCAGGCTCCAGGGCACGTGGGCTCTGTAGTTATGGCACGCAGGTTCCAGAGCGTGTGGGCTCTGTAGTTTGCAGCATGCAGGCTCTCTAGTTGAGGCGCGCACGGGCTTAGTTGCCCCACGGCATGTGGGATCTTAGTTCCCTGACCAGGGATTGAACCTGCGTCCCCTGCATTGTAAGGCGGATTCTTTACCACTAGACCACCAGGGAAGTCTCGCCAATAATGTCCTCGTAGAAAAAGGATTCAGTTAAGAATCAAGCATTGCCTTTAGTTTTTGTGTCTATTTAGTCTTCAATCATGACCTTGACACTTGAAAATTACGGGTATGTATTTTCTCTCAATTTGGGTTTGTCTGATGTTTCCTCATCATTAGATTCAGGTAACATTTTATTATAGGAAAGAATTAATGATCAGATTATACCCGAGAGCAGTCTCTTTGTTGTCACCTTGTGTAATGTGTAGTATTACACAGTCATACATATTCATGGTTTAGTTTCGCTGGCTATAAGAATTAGTAATATACCATTGACTCTTGAACAACATGAGGTTTAGGGGTGCTGACCCCCTGCAAATTGAAAATCCTCATATAATTTTTGGCCTCCCCCAAACTTAACTATTGATAGCCTACTGTTGACTGGAGTCCTTACTGATAACATAAACAGCTGATTAATACATATTTTGTATGTTATATGTTTTTATACTGTATTCGTACAATAAAGTAAGCTAGAGAAAAGAAAACGTTATTAAGAAAATCATAAGGAAGAGAAAATACATCTCCAGTACATATGTGTATTTATTGAAAAAAATCTGCATTTAAGTGGACCCATGCAGTTCAAACCTGTGTTGTTCAAGGGTCAGCTGTACATGTTTTTGCATTAGACTGTTTCTGGTTATATTAAGAAAGGAATATCAATTTAGCCAACTAACTCTCTGGGAAATATCTGTGATTAAATAACCAGCTTCTGTAATCAGTTTGACTGTCAGATTTTAGAAAAGCCCAGTGGGCTAAGTGTAAGGTAATTCTGTAAACTGAGAATCTGGAATCTTTTTTCCAGTCTAGAAGAGGCAATCTGTAACTAGCTCCATAAGGTTTTTATGGGCCAGTGTTACTTCCCACCCTTTTTAGTTTTGGGGGAATCAGTCATAGTTGTACATTTTTTCCTTAACCAGCACACCTGTCGTTTGTGGAGGCTTTTTAAAAAATACTTTCCACACCTGAAACTAACACAACATTGTAAATCAACTATACTCCAATAAAACATTTTAAAAAAAGGAAAAAAAGGAAAAAAATAAAGTAAAAAAAATACTTTTCAGATGAGATATACTAACTTTTAAGGAAACTTAAGCAATATATTGACTTTATACATAATTCATGAATTTCAGTATTCCTTATACTGTTTCTCAGTTGCTGTTTCCTTAACCATCTGGAGATATATTTTAAATGAGGCTTTTCCTTCGTTTAATATAAGCATGTATATATATCTTAATTAAACATGATATTTACTAAATTAGTTCAGACTTGTGCTGGTTAAATTGCATTATTTGCTTAAGCTTGTGGATGAACTAAATGTTCTTTTGGCTGAATTTTATGATTGGCTTAAACTTCTGAATGAACTAAATGTTCTCTGAAAATTTCCAGTATGGAATTGTTTGCCTAAGATGAATTCTCATATTTTCTCTTTAAGAATATTGATTTTAGAAAATGCATATTTTCTGATCATAAGTATTCATTGAGAATAAAACTTAAATTTATTATTTTAATTAATCCAAATGTCTTTTCTTTTTATGCAGTATTTATAACCTTACAATTTAATGTATTGCATTAAGAGTGTTTGTGTTTTCCATTATAAACATCCAAAATACTTCCTGCAACATTTGAAAACTTTGATATCAAAGAATTTTTTTCAAGTTTTTACCCAAGTTTCTTTGCTTTGTTTTGAATAACTTTTAATATTTTTCCACTGATTTCAGACTGCCATATAGAGTATGTAGTACATGGCTCCTTCTTTAATTAATTCAACAAGTTATTTTACCAAGCATTGTAATGAGTGCTAGGGATACAGTAAGAAGTAAATCTCTAATCCAAAGGAATTTATAATTCATTTTGAGGTTTTGGTTAAAAAAAGCAGTTACAGCATAGTATTATCAGGAACTGTAAGGGATCTGATATTCTACCCTACTTGCAAGCTAACAAGTTAGCCTGCCACAGTTTCATAAATGCTGACAGAAGACACAGACTCCTAGATCAGAGAGAAAGGACTTTATACTCACAATAGCAGTATCCAGAGTATCAACATTTTCTTGCCCTGATTCCCTAAGCTCCATTTCCCACAGGGCGATGTGAAGAGGGCTAGGTGATACCTGCACATACAGAGTTTTACAAGAGAGAATTGCTGATCTTAGGGAACCTGAATCTTTTATAATGGGCAGTAAGCATATTTGCCTGCTATTATGCAGGGAGGCACCATCTTTATCTTCTGAGACTGTAAGCAAACCTGCCCTTTGCTCTAGAAGGAGACACTATATCTTTCAAGGCTATTCACTATATAAACATCCTGGAAAAGTCTGTCCAGAACAAAGGCAGTCAGTGCCTTTGCTCATAAGATGTGCAAAAATGCAAAAGGCCAGTAGAGAATTGTCTCCCAGTTCTCCACAAAGAAACTCTTTCTCTTCTTGGCTTTAAGAAGCAAGCTGTAAAGAGACTGTATTGGTGTTCTATTGCTGCATAACAAATGACCTCAACTATAGCAGCTTAAAACTACACATATTTATTATCTCACAGTTTCTGTCAGTTAGGAGTCTATGCATATCTTAGCTTGGTTCTCTGCTTAGGGTCTTACAAACTGCAGTTAAGGTGTCATTCAGGGCTGGATACTCATCTGGAGTACTCACCTAGGGAAGGGTCTGCCTCTCTGCTCATGTGGTATGGGCAACACTTAGTACCTTGCAGCTGTAAGATTCATTGCAGTTTACTTTTTCAAAGCCATTAAGGTAGGAAGAGATTGGAAGGAGAGACAGAGAAAGAAGAAACAGGAAATCACTAGTGATATAAGAGGTTAAGAGAGTACCTGTGTAAATATAGTAAGACAACTCCTCCACAGCAGGATTTCTCAAACTTGGCACTATTGACATGTTGGGATGGATAATTCTTTTACTGTTCTGTGCGTTCTAAAATGTTTAGCAGTATTCATAGCTTCTACCCACTAGATGCCAGTAGAATCCAATTGTTATACCCAATTGTTACAGCCAGAAATGTATTCAGGCATTACAACAGTGAACACCCATGTGATGACCACTCAGTTAAGGAACAGATATTGCCAGTACTTCAGAACTCCCCTTCTGTTCCTTCCTGTTCATTATTCTCTACCTCCCTCCAAAAAGAAACCACTTTTTATTATAAATTACTTTTTTGTTTTCCTTTATAACTTAGTTTTACCTGTTCTTTTAAAAACTTTAAATATAAGGAATCATTCAGTGTGTATTTTTTATATCTGGCTTCTTCTATCCAACATTGTGTTTGTAAGATTTAGTCATGTTGCATGTAGCTATAGCTTATTTATTTCCATTGCTATATAGTATTCCACTGTATGAGTATGCCATTATTCAGTTCACTGTTGTTGGACTTCTGAGTTGTTGGCAGGTTTTGGCAATTAGAAATAATACTGCTTAATCATTTTATACCTGCTTCTTAATAAAATTTTGAACATATTTTTATTGGGTACATAGGAATGGAACTTCTGAGTCTTGAGGTGTATCTTCAACTTTAGTTGAACTTTTGGCAAACATGATGTTTGCCAAAATGTTTTTCAAAATGATTGTACTAATTTACAGTCCCATCAGGAGGGTATGAGAAGTCCCATTGCTCTTATCCAAAACCTGATATTGTCAGTTTAAAAATCTAGCCATAGTGGTTGGTAGATAGTAGTATTTCATTGTGGTTTTAATTTGCATTTTCCTGTTAATGTGGTTGAACACCCTTTCATATGTATATTGACCATTTGACTATCTTCTTTTGTGAAGGTCTTGCCCATTTTTCTATTGAGTTATCATCTTTTTTGATTTGTAGAGCTGTTTATATAAGCCCTTCATTGCTTCTGTGTTGCGAATATCTTCTCCCACTTTGTAATTGGCTTTTTTTGCTCAGTATTGTGGAGTAGACATTGTTGGTGTGCCACCCGCATCTCCTTGGTATTCACTTTAGTGTATGGAAGGCTTCTCACTGCAAGCAAGCAGAAACTTTCTGCCTGAGGACTTTCTCTGGCCACAGGAGAGACTAGAGAGTAATCAGGGAGTTGCTGACCCACTGATAGGTCTTGACGAATACTGAACTGAAGTTGGTGAATAAATGCCCCATTTTCCTTCCCTCTGGAAGTAGTTTCTGAAGCTTACTTTACACCATCTCTGAGAGGTCTCCAGCAGGATTGAGCCACGGTACCATACACTGGTAACCGGATCATCATTACATCCTATATTGATGTTCTTCCCTTGCCTTCTTACTTCCGCACTCTCTTGCCTATACTTCCTGGAATTACTTTTCAAATAAATTATTTGGTTTCTAAAAATTGGTTTTTGGACAACCTATCCTGCATCAGTGGTGTCTTTTGATGAATAGAAATTCTTTTTTTATGATTCATTATTTTGTATATATTATGAAACAGTCACCACAGTAAGTCTAGTTAACATCCATCCCCATGCATAGTTCTAAATTTTTTTCTCGTGATGAGGACTTTAAGACCTACACTCTTAGTAACTTTCAAATATGCAATACAGTGTCATTAACTATAGTCACCATGCCATATATTACATCCCCACGACTTATTTATTATATAGCTGGAAGTTTGTACCTTTTGACCTTCTTCTCCCATTTTGCCTCTCCCCCACATCCTAACTCTGGCAACCACCAATCTGTTCCCTGTATTTATGAGTTTGGTTTTTTGTTTGTTTTTAGATCCATGTACAAGTGAGATCATGTGGTATTTGTCTCTGTCTGACTTATTAGAAGTCTTTAATTTAAATGTAGTCTAGTTTATTTCTTTCCTTTATAGTTAGTTTGTGGTATCCTGCTTAAGAAGTCTTTACCTACCCCAGTGTCTTGATTGTACCCATGGGATTTTAATTTATGGAGATCACTGAGTGATGACATGGAGAGGCTAATGCCATTTTTTTTTTAAAGGAATTCCTTTATTTTTATTATTTATTTATTTATTTATTTTTGGTTGTGTTGGGTCTTTGTTTCTGTGCAAGGGCTTTCTCTAGTCGCGGCAAGCGGAGGCCACTCTTCATTGCGGTGCACGGGCCTCTCACTATCGTGGCCTCTCTTGTTGCGGAGCACAAGCTCCAGACACGCAGGCTCAGTAGCTGTGGCTCACGGGCCTAGTTGCTCCGCGGCATGTGGGATCTTCCCAGACCAGGGCTCGAACCCGTGTCCCCTGCATTGGCAGGCAGATTCTCAACCACTGCGCCACCACGGAAGCCCAGCTAATGCCATTTAAAGGCTATATATATATTTTTTTTTAAATCTAAATTTATTTATTTATTTATTTTTGGCTGCATTGCCTCTTTGTTGCTGTGCGCGAGCTTTCTCTAGTTGCGGTGAGCGGGGGCTACTCTTTGTTGTGGTGCGTGGGCTTCTCATTGCGGTGGCTTCTCTTGTTGTGGAGCACAGGCTCAGTAGTTGTGGCACATGGACTTAGTTGCTCCGCGGCATGTGGAATTTTCCCGGACCAGGGCTCGAACCCATGTCCTCTGTGTTGGCAGGCGGGTTCTTAACCACTGCACCACCAGGGAAGTCCAAAGGATATTCTTATTACTTGCAATTCCTGAGAGAAAGAAGTACGTCATGCAGAATCACATGGGGAGGTACCAGGATTACTCAGGAGGTGGAGGACTGGGGGAAAAATATTGCAAAACCCTAAATTACTGCAGTAGTAGGAACTTGTTAGGTGAAAACGTCCCCTATTTGGTAAGAAGCAAAACACATATGGTGGGATTTGTGGTTGGAGTATGTGTAATGTGATTTTTGTGTGCCCACAAAAACCAGACCATGGGGGAGATGTAAACAACTTGGCCATTAGTTTGAACCTGTGATTAATGTGTGCCAAATCATCAATTATGAAACTTATAGAAGTTTGGTTAGAATATCCAAGGTAACGAGAGTATTCTTCTTTGTTATATTCCAGATGCTTTATTGTTTTATGTTTAGATCTACAGTCCACCTGGAATTGATATTTGTATGTGGTGTGAAGAAGGGGCCATATTTAATTTTTTGTTGTACAGATTCATGATCGTATTGGTACCATTTATGGAGAAGACTTTCCTTTGCCTACTGCTCCACAGTCAACCTTTGTCATAAATCAAGTGCCCATATATGATTTTCTTTCTAGACTCTATTCTATACCATTGGTCTCTCTGTCTGCCCTTGTGCTGATACCACAGTTTCTTAATTACTCTATTATAAGTTGATATTCATTAGTCTTTCCATACTGTTCTTCTTCAAGAGTATCTTGGCTATTTTTGGAAGATGTTCTTCTTTGGTAATAGTGATGATAATTGTCTTATGTTTGGTGAATTTTATTTATTTTTAATCTTCCATTTAGTTTCAGTGATTCATTATAAGAGAGCATGAGATAACTTGTTTTGGGGCTAACAACATTCATTTGAGTATTTCTTCTAAATTGATCCATATAGTCTTGGAAAAGTCCAGGTATTGTGCAATGGGGATATAGGTTAGGAGGCTTCAAAGAGAAATTGCTCATAGCAATACAAGCTTACCTCAGGAAACAAGAAAAATCTCAAATAAACAACCTAATGTTACACCTAAAGCAACTAGAGAAAGAAGAACAAACAAAACCCAAAGTTAATGGAAGGAAAGAAATCATAAAAATCAGAGCAGAAATAAATGAAATAGAGACTAAAAAAACAGAAAAGATCAACAAAACTAAAAGCCGGTTCTTTGAAAAGATAAACAAAATTGATAAATCTTTAGCCAGACTCATCAAGAAAAAAAGCGAGAGGGCTCAAATCAATAAAATTAGAAATGAAAAAGAAGTTACAACTGACACCACAGAAATAAAAAGGGCCATAAGAGATTACTACAAGCAACTATATGCCAATAAAATGGACAACCTAGAAGAAATGGACACATTTTTAGAAAGATACAATCTTCCAAGACTGTACCAGCAAGAAGTAGAAAACATGAACAAACCAGTTACAAGTACTGAAATTGAATCTGAGGTTAAAAAACTCCCCTCAAACAAAAGTCCAGGACCAGATGGCTTCACAGGGGAATTCTGTCAAACATTTAGAGAAGAGTTAACACCTGTCCTTCTGAAACTATTCCAAAAAATTTCAGAGGAAGGAACACTTCCAAACTCATTCTATAAAGCCACCATCACCCTGATATCAAAACCAGACAACGATACCATAAAGAAAAAATTACAGGCCAGTATCACTGATGAACATAGATGCAAAAATCCTCAACAAATTTCTAGCAAACCAAATCCAACAATACATTAAAAGGATCATACACCATATTCAAGTGGGATTTATCCCAGGGATGCAAGGATTTTTCAATATCCACAAATCAATCAGTATGAGACACCACATTAACAAAATGAAGAATAAAAACCATGTGATCATCTCAATAGATGCAGAAAAAGCTTTTGATAAAATTCAACATCCATTTATGATAAAAACTCTCCAGAAAGTGGGCATAGAGAGAACCTACCTCAACATATTATAAAGGCCATATATGACAAATCCACAGCTAACATCATACTCATTGGTGAAAAGCTGAAAGCATTTCCTCTAAGATCAGGAACAAGACAAGGATGTCAACTCTCGCCACTTCTATTCAACATCATTTTGGAAGTCCTATCCATGGCAATCAGAGAAAAAAAGGAATCCAAATTGGAAAAGAAGAAGTAAAACTGTCACTGTTTGCAGATGACATGATAGCAGACATAGAAAATCCTGAAGATACTAGAGCTCATCAATGAATTTGTTAAAGTTGTAGGATACAGAAGTAGTACACAGAAATCTGTTGCATTTCTATACACTAACAATGAAAGTTCAGAAAGAGAAGTTAAGGAAACAGTCCTATTTACCATCACATCAGAAAGGATAAAATACCAGGAATAAACCTTTCTAAGGAGGCAACGGACCTATACTCCAAAAACTATGAGACACTGATGAAAGAAACTGAAGATGACACAAACAGATGGAAAGATATCCATGTTCTTGGATTGGAAAAATCAGTATTGTCAAAATGACTATACTACCCAAGGCAATCTACAGATTCAGTGCAATCCCTCTCATATTACCAATGGCATTTTTCACAGAACTAGAACAAAATTTTTTAATTTTTGTATGGAAACACAAAAGACCCTGAATAGCCAAAGCAATCTTGAGAAAGAAAAGTGGAGGTGGAGGAATCAGGTCCCCTGACTTCGGACTGTACTACAAAGCTACAGTAATCAAAACAGTGTGGTACTGGTACAAAAACAGAGGTATATAGATCAATGGAACAGGACAGAAAGCCCAGAGATAAACCCACACACTTATGGTCAATTAATCTATGACAGAGGAGGCAGGAATATGTAATGCACAAAAGACAGTCTCTTCAATAAGTGGTGCTGGGAAAACTGGACACCTACATGTAAAAGAATGAAATTAGAACATTCTCTAACACCATACAGAAAATAAACTCAAAATGGATTAAAGACCTAAATGTAAGACCAGGTACTATAAAACTCTTAGAGGAAAACATAGGCAGAACACACTTTGACATAAATCACAGCAGTATCTTTTTGGATCCATCTCCTAGAGTAATGGAAGTAAAACCAAAAATAAATAAATGGGACCTAATTAAATTTAAAAGTTTTTGTGCGTAAAGGGAACCATAAAAAAAGAAAAAAGACAACTTACAGAATGGGAGAAAAATATTTGCAAATGATGCGACTGACAAGGGATTAATCTCCAAAATATACAAACAGCTCATACAGCTCAATATCAAAAAACAAACAGCCCAATCAAAAAATGGGCAGAATGAGACTTCCCTGGTGGTCCAGTGGTTAAGAATTCACCTTGCAATGCAGGGGATGCTGGTTCGATCCCTGGTCAGGGAACTAAGATCCCACACGCTGCAGGGCAACTAAGCTTGCACGCCACAACTAGAGAGCCCGTGTGCCGCAACTACAGAGCCCACATGCTCTGGAGCCTGCATGCCACAACTAGAGAGAAGCCTGCGCACTGCGATGAAGAACCTGCATGCTGCAACGAAATATCCTGCATGCCGCAACTAACACCCAACAGAGGCTAAATAAATATTTTTTTAAAAAATGGGCAGAAGATCTAAAAAGGCATTTTCTCAAAGAAGACATACAGATGGCCAAAAAGCACATGAACATTGCTAATTACTAGAGAAATGGAAATGAAAACTTCAGTGAGGTATCACCTCACACCAGTCAGAATGGCCATGATTAAAAAGTCTACAAATAATAAATGCTGGAGAGGGTGTGGAGGAAAGGGAACCCTCCTACACAGTTGGTGGGAATGTAAATTGGTACAGCCACTATGGAGAACAGTATGGTGGTTCCTTAAAAAACTAAAAATAGAGCTACCATATGATCCTGCAATCCTACTACTAGGCATATATCTGGAGAAAAACAATTCAAAAAGATACATGCACCAAGGGACTTCCCTGGTGGTGCAGTGGTTAAGAATCCGCCTGCCAGTGCAGAGGACATGGTTTCGAGCCCTGGTCCGGGAAGATCCCACATGCCACAGAGCAACTAAGCCCGTGCACCACAACTACTGAGCCTGCGCTCTAGAGCCTGCAAGCCACAACTACTGAAGCCCACACACCTAGAGCCCGTGCTTCGCAACAAGATAAGCCACCACAATGAGAAGCCCACGCACCGCAACAAAGAGTAACCCCTACTCGCTGCAGCTAGGGAGAGACCACGTGCAGCAACGAAGACCCAGTGCAGCCAAAAATAAATAAATAAATTTATTAAAGAAAAAAAAAAAACAGTAGCCAAGGCATGGAAGCAACCTAAGTGTCCATTGACAGATGAATGGATAAAGAAGATGTCATGTATACCCACACAGACACACACAGACACACACACACACACACACACACACACACAATGGAATAATAGCCATAAAAAAGAATGAAATTACGCCATTTGCAACAACATGGATGGACCTAGAGATTATCAAGATAAGTGAAGTAAGCGAGACAGAGAAAGAAAAATACCATATGATATCGCTTATGTGGAATCCAAAGAATGACACAACGAACTTATTTACAAAACAGAAATGGACTCACAAACGTAGAAAACAAACTTGTGGTTACTAAGTGGGAGAGGGGGAGGGATAAATTAGGAGTTTGGGATTAAAATATACACATTACTATATATAAAATAGAAAACCAGCAAGGGCCTACTATATAGCACACGGAAGTATACTCAATATCTTGTAATAACCTATAATGGAAGAGAATGTAAAAAAAGAATATGTATTACATATTATTTAATCTTTATATATTCTTGATATATTTATATATATGTAAAACTGAACCACTTTGCTGTACACTTGAAACTAATACAACATTGTAAATCAACTATTTCAATAAAAATAACAAAACAGCTCTATATCAAGCACATTATATCGTAATTGTAATATCCTAAAACTCCTTGTCAGTATTGGTAAATTAGTCCATTCACAAATATTCCTCATTTCCCCAGGTTTAGTACCACTGTTTGGCTTTGGAGATGGTATGATTTGATTTTTTAAAAATTTATTTATAAAATTTAGAATGTTGATGTTGCTTTATTTTGAAAAACTATAAATAGTTTGGACCGCTGGAATTATGAAAATTGTTTTACTTGCGTAAACAGGAACCGATGAGGGAAATTCATGTTCTATAACTATCTGGGAGGTTTGGATTCAGTTTTTCAAGTATCATCCATTTATCAGTGTCTTTTCTGCCGTTTAAAATTAATCTTAGTCTCTTAGTGCTGGTCAGTATTAAATTGTATCTCCTATTGCTACTGTAGGTTAAGCTGGACACAAAGGGTTTTATATAGAAATGAAAGTTGGATACAGTGAGGTGAACTCTTCTCACTGTCAGACTTACAGGAGACTAGTGCATTAGGCTTATCATGATGGGTCTGTAATTTGTAACCATTGTCTAGGCTGTTATCCTGCCTAGGTTGATAAATAAAAATGTATGGGAAATGTAAGTGTAGAATGTTCAAGAGGAAAACCCATTAATGTGTTAAATATTTATGGTGTCCACATTTGGATTTTTATCTTAATAGGTTAATGCAGCTGAATCAAAGATAACAAATTTAATATACCTAAAACATACCTTGGAACTCGTGGATCCTTTAAAGGTAATTTTTATGTGTATATGTTGTTTAAACATGTCTAGCATCAGCTTTTTTAAACTTTTTGTTTTGAAAAAATTTCATACGGTAAGTTGCGAGAATAGTATAATGAATACCCATATTCTCTCTCTTTCCACACACAGCACACACACATATTATTGTCCTTATTATTACCTTACTGAACCATTTGAGAATAAGTTGCAGTACCTAAATGCTAAAGTGCATATCTCCTAAGAACAAAGATGTTCTCTTGCATAACCACAGTATGATTTAAAAATTCAGGATATTTAACATTGGTAAAATACTATTAATTTGACCCTTGAACAACATGGGGGTCAGGGACACCAACCCTGCGTGCAGTGGAAATTCTGCATATAACTTATTGTTGGCCCTTTGAATATTCAGTTCCTCCACATCCGCAGTTCCTCTGTATCTGCAGTTCCATATCTGCAGATTCAACTAACCGCAGATCATGTAGTACTGTGGTATTTATTGTACTATTGAAAAAAATCCACCCATAACTGGACCCTCACAGTTCAAACCCGTGTTGTTCAAGGATCAACTGTATATTATATATAGCCTATATTCACATTTTTCCAGTTGTCCTAATACTGTTTTTATGGTATTTTTTTTTTCCTGGTGCATGATCCAGTCAAGGACCATGCATTGTATTTAATGTCATGGTTTCTTTACACTTTTTTAAAGTGAAAAGTTTCTCAGCCTTTCTTTGCCTTTTGTGATACTGATATCTTGAAGAGTATAGGGTCAGTTTTTTTTTTAATATCTTTATTGGAATATAATTGGTTTCCAGTGTTGTGTTAGCTTCTGTTGTGCAACAAAGTGTATCAGCTACAAGTATACATATTTCCCCATATCCCCTCCCTCTTGCGCCTCCCTCCCACCCTCCCTATCTCACCCCTCGAGGTGGTCACAAAGCATCAAGCTGATCTCCCTGTGCTATGCAGCAGCTTCCCACTAGCCATCCATTATACATTTGGTAATGAATATATGTCAGTGCTACTCTCTCACTTCGTCCCAGCTTCCCCTTCCCCCTCTCTGTCCTCAAGTCCATTCTCTACATCTGCACCTTTATTCCTGCCCTGCCTCTAGTTTCATCAGTACCGTTTATTTAGATCCCATATATGTGTGTTAGCATACGATATTTCTTTTTTTCTTACTAACTTACTTCACTCTGTATGACACTCTAGGTCCATCCACCTCAGTACACATAACTCAATTTCGCTCCTTTTTATGGCTGAGTAATATTCCGTTGTATATATGTGCCACATCTTCTTTATCCATTCATGTGTTGATGGACATTTAGCTTGCTTCCATGTCCTGGCAATTGTAAACAGTGCTGCAGTGAACATTGTGGTACATGTATCTTTTTGAATTATGGTTTTCTCAGGGTATATTACCAGTAGTGAGATTGCTGGGTCATATGGTAATTCTATTTTTAGTTTTCTAAGGAACCTCCATATTGTCCTCCATAGTGGATGTATCAATTTACATTCCCACCAACAGTGTATGAGGAAACCCTTTTCTCCACACCCTCTCCAGCCTTTATTGTTGGTACATTTTTTGATGATGACCATTGTGACCAGTGTGAGGAGATACCTCATTGTGGTTGTTTGCATTTCTCTAATGATTAGTGATGTTGAGCATCTTTTCATGTGTTTCTTGGCAATCTGTATGTCTTCTTTGGAGAAATGTCTATTTAGTCTTCTGCTCATTTTTGGATTAGGTTGTTTGTTTTTTTGATATTGAGCTACAGAGCTGCTTGTGTATTTTGGAGATTAATCCTTTGTCAGTTGCTTCATTTGCAAATATTTTCTCCCATTCTGATGGTTGTCTTTTTATCTTGTTATGGTTTCCTTTGCTGTGCAAAAGCTTGAACTTTAATTAGGTCCCATTTGTTTACTTTTGATTTTATTTCCATTATTCCAGGAGGTGGGTCAAAAAAGATCTTGCTGTGATTTATGTCATAGAGTGTTCTGCCTATGTTTTCCTCTCAGAGTTTTATAGTATCTGGCCTTACATTTAGGTCTTTAATCCATTTTGAGTTTATTTTTGTGTATGGTGTTATGGAGTGTTCTAATTTCATTCTTTTACATGTAGCTGTCCACTTTTCCTAGCTCCACTTATTGAAGAGGCTGTCTTTCCTACATTGTATATTCTTGCCTCCTTTGTCAAAGATAAGGTGACTATATGTGTGTGGGTTTATCTCTGGGCTTTCTGTCCTGTTCCATTGATCTATATTTCTGTTTTGTGCCAGTACCATACTGTCTTGATTACTATAGCTTTGTAGTATATCTGAAGTCAGGGAGCCTGATTCCTCCAGTTCCATTTTTATTTCTCAAGGTTGCTTTTCGAGGTCTTTTGTGTTTCCATACAAATTGTCAAATTTTTTGTTCTAGTTCTGTGAAAAATACCATTGGTAATTTGATAAGGATTGCACTGAATCTGTAGATGCTTTGGGTAATATAGTCACTTTCACAATGTTGATTCTTCCAATCCAAGAACATGGTATATCTTTCCATCTGTCTGTATTGTCTTTGATTTCTTTCATCAGTGTCTTATAGTTTTCTATATACAAGTCTTTGGCCTCCTTAGGTAAGTTTATTCCTCGGTATTTTATGTTTTTGTTGCAATGGTAAATGGGAGTGTTTCCTTGATTTCTCTTTCTGATTTTTTGTTGTTAGTGTATAGGAATGCAAGAGATTTCTGTGCATTAATTTTGTATCCTGCTACTTTACCAAATTCATTGATTAGCTCTAGTAGTTTTCTGGTGGCATCTTTAGGATTTTCTATGTATAATATCATGTCATCTGTAAACAGTGACAGTTTCACTTCTTCTTTTCCTACTTGGATTCATTTCATTTCTTTTTCTTCTCTGACTGCCGTGGCTAAAACTTCCAAAACTATGTTGAATAATAGTGGTGAGAGTGGGCAACCTTGTCTTGTTCCTGATCTTAGAGGAAATGCTTTCAGTTTTTCACCATTGAGAATGATGTTGGCTGTAGGTTTGTCATATGGCTTTTATTATGCTGAGGTAGGTTCCCTCTATGCCCACTTTTTGGAGAGTTTTTGTTGTAAATGGGTGTTGAATGTTGTCAGAAGCTTTTTCTGCATCTATTGAGATTATCATGGTTTATATACTTCAGTTTCTTAATATGGTGTATCACATTGATTGATTTGCATATATTGAAGAATCCTTGCATTCCTGGGATAAACCCCACTTGATCATGGTGTATGATCCTTTTAATGTGCTGTTGGATTCTGTTTGCTAGTATTTTGTTGAGGATTTTTGCATCTGTGTTCCTCAGTGATATTGGCCTGTAGTTTTCTCTCTTTGTGATATCTTTGTCTGGTTTTGGTATCAGGGTGATGGTGGCCTCATAGAATGAGTTTAGGAGTGTTCCTCCCTCTGCTATATTTTGGGAGAGTTTGAGAAGGATAGGTGTTAGCTCTTCTCTAAATGTTTGATAGAATTCACCTTTGAAGCCATTTGGCCCTGGACTTCTGCTTGTTGGAAGATTGTTAATCACAGTTTCAATTTCAGTGCTTGTGATTGGTCTGTTCATGTTTTCTATTTCTTCCTGGTTCAATCCTGAAAAAGTATAACCATACTTTTGTAAGAATTTGTCCATTTCTTCCAGGTTGTCCCTTTTATTGGCATATAGTTGCTTGTAGTACTCTCTCAGGATCCTTTGTATTTCTGCAGTGTCAGTAGTTGCTTGTCCTTTTTCATTTCTAATTCTGTTGATTTGAGTCTTCTCCCTTTTTTTTCTGATGAGTCTGGCTAATGGTTTATCAATTTTGTTTATCTTCTCAAAGAACCAGCTTTTACTTTTATTGATCTTTGCTATTGTTTCCTTCATTTCTTTTTATTTATATCTTATCTGGTCTTTATGATTTCTTTCCGTCTGCTAACTTTGAGTTGTTTTGTTCCTCTTTCTCTAATTGCTTTAGGTGTAAGGTTAGGTTGTTTGTTTGAGATTTTTCTTGTTTCTTAAGGTAGGATTGTGTTGCTATAAAATTCCCTCTTAGAACAGCTTTTGCTGCATCCCATAGGTTTTGGGTCATTGTGTTTTCATTGTCATTTGTTTCCAGGTATTTTTTGATTTCCTCTTTGATTTCTTCAGTGATCTCTTGGTTGTTTAGTAGCGTATTGCTTAGCCTCCATGTGTTTATTTTTTTTACAGATTTTTTTCCTGTAATTGATATCTAGTCTCATAGCGTTGTGGTTGGAAAAGATACTTGATATGATTTCAGTTTTCTTAAATTTACCAAGGCTTGATTTGTGACCCAAGATATGGTCTATCCTGGAGAATGTTCCATGAGCACTTGAGAAGAAAGTGTATTCTATTGTTTTTGGATGGAATATCCTATAAATATCAATTAAGTCCATCTTGTTTAATGTGTCATTTAAAGCTTGTGTTTCCTTATTTATTTTCTGTTTGGATGATCTGTTGATTGGTGTAAGTGGGGTGTTAAAGTCATCTACTATTGTTGTGTTACTGTTGATTTCCCCTTTTATGGCTGTTTGCATTTGCCTTACGTATCGAGGTGCTCCTATGTTGGGTGCATACATATTTACAATTGTTATATCTTCTTCTTGGATTGATCCCTTGATCATTATGTAGTGTCCTTCCTTGTCTCTTGTAATAGTCTTTATTTTAATTTTATTTTGTCTGATATGACTATTGCTACTCCAGCTTTCTTTTGTTTTCCATTTGCATGGAATATCTTTTTCCATCCCCTTACTTTCAGTCTGTATGTGTCCCTTGTTCTGAAGTGGTCTCTTGTAGACAGCATATATATGGGTCTCGTTTTTGTATCCGTTCAGCCAGTCTGGGTCCCTTGGTTGGGGCATTTAATCCACTTACGTTTAAGATAATTATTGAAATGTATGTTCCTATTACATTATCTTAATTATTTTGGGTTTGTTTTTGTAAGTCGTTTCCTCCTCTTGTGTTTCCTGCCTAGAGAAGTTCCTTTAGCATTTGTTGTAAAGCTGGTTTGGTAGTGCTGAATTCTCTTAGCTTTTGCTTGTCTGTAAAGCTTTTGATTTCTCTGTCGAATCTGAATGTGATCCTTGCTGGGTAGAGTAATCTTGGTTGTAGGTTTTTCCCTTTCATCACTTTAAATATATCTTGCCACTCCCTTCTGGCCTGTACTGTTTCTGCTGAAATATCAGCTGTTAATCTTATGGGGATTCCCTTGTATGCTTTTTGTTGCTTTTCCCTTGTTGCTTTTAATATTTTTTCTTTGTGTTTAATTTTTGTTAGCTCGATTAATATGTGTCTTGGCATGTTTCTCCTTGGGTTTATCCTGTATGGGACTCTCTGTGCTTCCTGGACTTGGGTGGCTATTTCCTTTCCCATGTTGGGGAATTTTTCAGCTATAATCTTTTCAAATATTTTCAGCTCCATTTTTTTCTTCTTCTTCTTCTTCTGGGACGCCTATAATTTGAATGTTGGTGTGCTTAATGTTGTCCCAGAGGTTTCGGAGACTGTCCTCTATTCTTTTCATTCTTTTTTCTTTACTCTGCTCTGCGACATTTACTTCCACCATTTTATCTTCCAGCTCTCTAATCCGTTCTTCTGCCTCAGTTATTCTGCTATTGATTCCTTCTAGAGTGTTTTTTATTTCAGTTATTGTGCTGTTCATTAATGTTTGTTTGCTCTTTAGTTCTTCCAGGTCCTTGTTAAACGTTTCTTGTATTTTCTGTGTTGTATTTCCAAGATTTTGGATCATCTTTACTATCATTACTCTGAATTCTTTTTCAGTTAGTTTGTCTATTTCCTCTTCATTTATTTGGTCTTGTGCGTTTTAATCTTGCTCCTTTGCCAGTAAGATATTTCTCTGTCTTCTTATTTTGTCTAATATACAGTATTTGAGGTCTCTTTTCCCTAGGCTGCAGGATCACAGTTCCTCTTACTTCTGTTCTCTGCCCCTTGTGGTGGTGTTGGTCCAGTGTCTTGTGTAGGTATCCTGATGGGAGGGACTGGTGCTTGCGTTCTGGTGGGTGGAGCTGAGTCTTTTCCCTCTGATGAGCAGGGCCGTGTCAGGTGATTTGTTTTGGGGTGTTTGTTAGCTTCGTATGACTTTAGGTAGTCTGTGTGCTGATGGGTGGGTTTGTGTTCCTGTCTTGTTTGTTGTTTGGTATGACGTGTCCAGTGCTGGGAGCTGCTGGCAGTTGGGTGGACCTGGGTCTTGGATTCAGTTAGAGGCCTCAGTGAGAGCTCTTGGCAGTTAATCTTCCCTGGGACCAGGAATTCTCTGGTAGTCCAGCATCCTGGATTCGGTGCTGCCATTCCAGAGCCTCAGGCCCATCTTCTGGTCGAGGAACCAAGACCCCGCAAGTCACTTGTCCTGGCAATAAAGGGGATTAAAAAAAAAAAAAGACTAACAAAACCCCAGACAAATGGTAAAAAGTAAAATCAAACAAATGGAAACAGAAGCAAGGAAACATGCCACACACACAGAAAAGAAACAAAAACAGAACCAAATAAATCAAATAGCAGGAGAACAACCAGACAAACAGAAGAACCCAAGAATGAAATCAATTAAGAGGAAAGCTGGCAAAAACCCAAAACCAAAAAGCAAAACCAAAGCAGAATTCTAACTGAAGAATGAAGCAAAGAAACAAAACAAACCGACAAAAATGGTATTAAAAAAAAAAGAAAAAGAGAAAGGGGAAAAAAGACAGAACAACAGAAAAACAATGTAGAAATAGAAATATATTTTAAAAAATAGAAAGTATATTAAAGAAAGAAAAAGAAGGCAAACAGAACCCTGGAGAAATTGTAAAAACAAAAACAGAAACAAGGAAACACACAGACACGTGTAAGAAACAAAACAGAGCCAAATAAAACAAAAATCAAGAGAACAACCAGAGAAATACAAGAACTCAAAAATGAAATCAAACAATTAGGATTAAAACTAACATAAACACATAACCTAAAAACCAAACCAAACCAGTGTGCCAAACGAATAAAACAAGGAAACAGAACTGATAAAAATAATTTAAAATAATAAATAAAATAAAATAAATAAAAGGGAAAAAACACAGGCAACAGAAAAGCAAAGTAGAAATGGAAATATAAAAAAAAAGAAAAAAAGAAAAAAAAATATATTAAAGAAAAAGAGGAAGGAAAAAAATAAGGGAAAAGAACACAGAACAACATAAAAGCAAAGTAAAAATAGAAATTTATAAAAAAATAAAAATAAAAATATTTTATAAACCATGGAGATCCCAGAAGACTGAATTTAAATAAAAACAAAACTAAACAACAAACAAACAGAAAGAAAAAAAAGCTAGAGCCAACAACAGAATGAATCAAAACGTAATAAAATTAATAGTAATAATTATGTTTCCCTGGAGTCTCCACTGTAAGTGTCCTTACATGCCATGAGCCACAGCTCACCTCTGCCTCCCCAAGAGGCCCTCCTCTGCCTCTGGGCTGGTCTCTGGACCTGCTGTGTGCCCTGTGGGGACCACTCAGACTCTGATCTGGCCCAGTTCCTGCATGTGCTTGCCCCGAAAGTCCACAGCTGCCAGAGCTAGACCGTTTTCATTTGTGGGAACACTCATTGTCTACTCAGATATTCTATAAAAACAGGGTCTTCCTAGTGGGGATTTGATCTGCAGCTTGTACAGCTGATGGAAAGATTTTCGATCTTCTTCCTTAGTCACCCTGTCCCTGGGGTTCAGCTTTGGTTTTATCCCCACCTCTGCATGTGGTCCACCCACAGGAGTCTGGTCCTGAGGCTGCCTTGGAGCTCTTGGTCTTCCCCTGTGAGGACCAGGTGCAGAGGTGGTATGACTGCTTGGATCACGAGAGCCCTGGCGGTGCCAAATGTGCAGGGAAACCAGCGGCCACAGGCGCCGGGTCAGTTGTTTAATAAGATATTCCTCAGTTTGTGTGATTGTTTCCTCATGATTAAATACTGCTTGCACATATTTGGCAATAATACTCTATGAGCAATGTTGTATCTTTCTCAGTGTATTACATCAGGAGGCACATGATGTCATTTTTCTTTCCCTTCTTGGTGATAATAACTTTGATTAATTACTTCACTATAAAGTTATAAGTAATCTGTGGAGAGATACCGTGAGACTGTGTAAATATACTGTTTCTTGTCAAACTTTCACCCATTGATTTTGTTATTTATTAATGACTCTTACCTGAAGTAACTCTGATGGTTACAGAATGGTGATTTTTCTTATCTACTTTTAAATAGATGGGGGAGAAAAGGAGCATGTAATGATATAAATTTTTTGATTTGAAAAAGGGACAGGAAATATATCATAATACTTATAATATTTATCTTTGGAAAGGTGGTAGAATAATGAGTGATTTAAATGTTTTTCTTTATGCTCTTATGCATTTCTAGTTTTTATTGGCATGTAAATATTATTTTTCTATTAATAAGCAAAAAAGTTATTGCCATTGCCTCATAACAAAACTAAAATAGGAGGTAAAAGTCAGGTTACCTATGTTTTCTCTCTTTTCTGTTTATTCGAATAGTGATCACTCATAGTTTCCATTAAGCAAAATAAAATCCCTACTTTTGCCATATAAGAATGGAGAAGTTGCTCTATTTACAAATATACAAAACATTTTTTTAGTTTAATGTATTAATACATTTAAACCAAATTTTGGAGTTATATGTAGAGTACTCTGAATGTACAATGATAACTGTTTAACTGCATTAATAAGTAGTTAATTAAACTAGTTAAACTACATTAATAAGTAGTTTAATGTTAATATTAGTTGGGCGGCAAGAAAAATAAAAGTCATAATAGTAAAGCAGTGGATGCCACTGTTTAGCCATGTGCTCTTTATCTGAAAAATGGGCCAGATACAACCTGTCTTCACCTACATACCTAAAATTTCTGTTATGAGTATATAAATGAGAAGATGAAGCAAGAAAATACTTGGTAAAATGTAAAGTACTAAGCAAGTCTAAAATGCTTTGTTTGAATAATGTCATAATTTATTATCCTTAACTATCTTTTTCTTTATTCTTTAATAGATTACTCTGAAGAACTGTAACACACCTTTATTAAGAGCTTACTATGGTTCCTTGGAAGATAAGAGGTCTTTGTCATTCAACTGTTAATAAAACAGCAGATTATTTCTTTCTTCCTGATCATAACTGATTTTAAGAACTCTAATTGTATTCTATAGAACAATTACTTGAGCTTTGGTTAACAGAAATTTTAAACTGTTCATTAAAAATTTATTTATATATTACATTTTATAAATACCAATAAATAGGGTAACAGCACATTGAGGGTTTGTGTTAATGGACAATTAGAATAGCATTAAAAATTGAAATCATACAAAATTTTAATATTTCTTTTTTTCTTTTAACTATTCTCCAAGGAAAGACTTGCAAATATAAAAATATATTATTCTTTTGTGTTAAATCATGAAGGACTTAATGTAACCAAAAAATAGTCTATATGAATACTGAATAAGATCTAATTACAGTTTACTTTTAGTATTGCTTTTAGCAGTGGCACCTTGGTTCTTGAACAAAAAGACTTGTGATACTTAAAAACTGTTATTTCATTGATTCAAGATGCACACCTTATGTGAGGTTAGAAAATGAGGTTAATAAAACCGAATTATTACAGATAAATACAGAACAGAATACTGTAAAATAAAAGGTTAGGAAAATAGGTGTTACCAGACTCCTGGTCTGCATGATCACTGCACTTAGACACTGATAATTGAAAGGTTCCTGTTATACTGTCTCATAATATGCTTAATCTCCCTTGCACCAGCTGAGGGCAAGGACCATATGTTAATCCTTCTTTGAATCCCTGCACCTAACACAGTGATTGCTACATGGTATAAGTAAATGTTTATTGAGTCAGTGAGCATGAACCCAGAATTTTTATAAAGTGCTTCAAGGATATATTTTATATTCACAGACACAGTTAGTATGTGTAATTTGGGAGATCTGTTTATTAGCAGTTGTAGGATTGTTCTTGGTGGTCTCATGTTATTTTAGGAGAGTAGTTATGACTGACGAAATAGTTTACAATTGATGTAGTCACAGTCCTAATTTATGTAATTTTATATATATTGCTTATTTATTTGCAAAATAATTTTCAACAGTAATTTTAAGAAAATATGTTATTTGCTATCATTAACTGTTATTCAAATTATCAATTAACATAACTGTTTGACTTATTGCCTATAATGTTCTTTTTTAGGTTTGTAATCATACTTGACAAGATTAAAACAGTAATTAATGATGATGCAAGATACATGAAAGGATGCCTGAACATGAGGACTCAGAAGTGCTATGCAGTGAGGTCTAACATAAATGAATTTCTTGACATAGCCAGAAGAACATATACAGAGATTGTAGATGACATAGCAGGTAATTTAATTACTTGAACATATTTTTTCTGTTTTTTAGAAATAAAACAAATTTTTTTAGGACATGTTGTGCTTTTTTGCTGATTATATTAATGATGCATATTTTAAATTTATTTTTTGTTACCAAAACAAATAACAGATAATGTTAACAGATATTATCATTTAAGGAGCCTTTAAAAAAAAAAAGATCTCAAAGTGTTATAATGTGTCCCTTCTTTTCTACAAACTTAAATTTAGAGTTCCTTCAAATTTAAATATAGGGTTACATGAAGGCTAGGAGAGTAGTTTACCTTTGTACAATGTTGAGTATAAATTGCATGAAAAATACTGGCTATCAGTGCTAAAGGGTTTCATTGGAGGAAGAGATATCATTTTTGTCTAGAAGAGGTAGCATTTCAGCTAGTACAGTAATTCATTTTGTGAATTTACTAATCTCCTAGTTAATATAGACACTGTCGGGCTTCCCTGGTGGCGCAGTGGTTGAGAATCTGCCTGCCAGTGCAGGGGTCGCGGGTTCGAGCCCTGATCTGGGAGGATCCCACATGCCGTGGAGCAGCTGGGCCCGTGAGCCACAATTACTGAGCCTGCGCGTCTGGAGCCTGTGCTCCGCAACAAGAGAGGCCGCAATGGTGAGAGGCCTGCGCACCGCAATGAAGGGTGGCCCCCGCTTGCTGCGGCTAGAGAAAGCCCTCGCACGGAGGCGAGGACCCAACACAGCCATAAATAAATAAATAAATTTAAAAAAAAAAAAAAAAAGTCTTTTATAAAAAAAAATATATATATATATATAGACGCTGTCCTAGGTACTGGGAATACATAGTGAATAGAACAAAGTCCCTGTCCTCATGGAGCTATAATAGTAGTAGAGACAGATAATAAAGAAACATACACACATATGTATGTGTATATGTATATATATATATATATATATCCATATTGATATATAAAGTATATCAATCATATATAGTACATAATTTCACATGGATTTAAGATACATGAAGAAAAAAACAGTAGGTTAGAGGGGTCAGAGTGTGACTGAGTGTGGAGGCATAACGGATGGGAATATTTTTAGTAGAATAGCCTAAAAAGGAATTCTGCCCTCTGGCAGTGGTACAAACTGAAGCACAATGGCCTGAGGAAACCTTAAGGGATGAGTGAGGAAATTTGTTAGGATGGTATAGGGCATTTCCTTACAGAACTACTAAGAGATAAGGTCAGAAATGTAGACTGGGGATCAGAATTTAGTTTTCGAAGGCCAGATTGGAGATTTTTCCCAAGGAGAATGAAGAGGCACTGAGATGTTTTTGCTCTATGGAATGAAATTGATGAAGGAGATATGTTGAGTGAATTTGAGTGGAGCAATGGAAAGAGGAACTATTATAAGTTATTACAAGTTAACAAAGCATTATTTAGGGTGTATGTGAGAAGAGAGAGATGCAGAGGTTGAAGGAAGAATTGATAAGAGTTAATCATTGAACTCAAAATGGATTAAAGACCTAAATGTAAGGCCAGACACTATAAAACTCTTACAGGAAAACATAGGCAGAACACTCTTTGACGTAAATCACAGCAAGATCTTTTTTGACTCACTTCCTAGAGTAATGAAAATAAAAACAAAAATAAACAAATGGGACCTAATGAAACTTAAAAGCCTTTGCATAGCAAAGGAAACCATAAACAAGACGAAAAGACAACCCTCAGAATGGGAGAAAATATTTGCAAATGAAGTAACTGACAAAGGATTAATCTCCAAAATATACAAGCAGCTCATGCAGCTCAATATCAAAGAAACAAACAACCCAAACAAAAAATGGGCAGAAGACCTAAACACATTTCTCCAGGAAGACATACAGATGGCCAAGAGGCACATGAAAAGATGCTCAGTGTCACTAATTATTAGAGAAGTGTGAATCAAACCTACAATGAGATCACCTCACACGGGTCAGAATGGCCATCACCAAAAAATCTATATACAATAAATGCTAGAGAGGATGTGGAGAAAAGGGAACCCTCTTGCACTGTTGGTGGGAATGTAAATTGATACAGCCACTATGGAAAACAGTATGGCTGTTCCTTAAAAAACTAAAAATAGAGCTACCATATGACCCAGCAATCCCACTACAGGGCATATACCCAGAGAAAACAATAATTCAAAAAGACACATGCACCCCAGTGTTCACTGCAGCACTACAATAGCAAGGACATGGAAGCAACAGAAATGTCCATCAACAGAGGAATGGATAAAGAAGGTGTGGTACATATATACAGTGGAATATTACTCAACCATAAAAAGGAACAAAATTGGGTCATTTGTAGAGACGTGGATGGACCTAGAGTGGAGTAAGTCAGAAAGAGAGAAATAAATATCGTATATGAACGCATATACGTAGAATCTAGAAAAATGGCATAGATGATTTTATTTGCAAAGCAGAAATTGAGACCCTGATGTGGAGAACAAACGTATGGATACCAAGAGGGAAAGTGGGGGTGGTGGGATGATTGGGAGATTGGGATTGACACATATACACTATTGATACTATATGTAAAATAGATAATTAATGAGAACATACTGTGTAGCACAGGGAACTCTACTTAATGCACTGTGGTGACCTAAATGGGAAGGAAATCCAAAAAAGGGGATATATGTATATGTATAGCTGATTCATTTTGCTGTACGGTAGAAACTTACACAACATTGTAAAGCAACTGTACTACAATAAAAATTAATTTAAAAAAATATCGGGAGGAAGAATGGGTTACAGCGAGAGCTGGCTCTCTCTCTGTTTTCCAATCTGCCAAGCAGCCAGGCCTGGCTGGTTGAAGCGTGGCTCATTCCTCCTCATCCCAGCAGAGTTTCTTTACCAACAGCAGCTGCCTTCCACTTACTCATGCCCAGTGATCTAGGGCTTGTCTCTCTCTGGAATTCCGTTCATTTAGACTTGTGTCCAGATCTCTTTCAATAACTTTTATGACAGAAAATTTCTAAATTTATTGTTTTCTCATGGTTACAGTGGCACTGATGGTTTTTTGTGACTTTTTAATATCCTAGCTAAAAGTGGAACCTTCTATCATTTATTTGATTTTTTGGTTTTGTTTTTATTGGCCTTTTAAAAAAAAAAACTATTTTTTTACTTCTTACTTTTTTAACTTGTTTAAACTTTTTTACTTTTTAGTAAGCTGTTTATTTTTATTCTAGCACCAGGTCCTTCTCAGTTAATTTGGAAGTAAGCACCATCTAAATGATCAGAAGGAGAACCTGGCTAAGGCTCTAATTTTTTCTCATTCACTTTTTCATTTATTCAGTCATTTATTAAATTGGCAAACATTGATAGAACACCTACCAGCACTGAACAGAGCAGTGGGCTCGACACCGTGGTGGGGCAAACACAGATGAATGACACAGTTGTGACCACAATTTAGTGGCTTAAGCTGAGTTTTAATTGGACTCACAAGTGTCTTCTCTTAGGAGACACAGAGATATCCAGGAGTAGACAATGGGTCTCTTGTATTAAATGTCATTAAAAAAATCTTTCCTGCCTTCAAAGTTGAAAAAAATTAAAAATAATACAAATGAATCTATATACAAAACGGGAACAGACTCACAGACATAGGAAACAAACTCATGGTTACCACAGGGGAGAGGGAGGGAGGGACAAATTAGGAGTATGGAATTAACAGATACAAACTACTATACATAAAATAGATAAGTGATAAGGATTTACTATATAACACAGGGAATTATATTCAATATCTTGTAATAACCTATAATGGAATATAATGTGCAAAAAATCCCACTGGATCACTATGTTGCACACATGAAACAAATGCAATGTTGTAAAACAACTATACTTCAAAAAAAAAAAAGTAACAAGACCTTCCCACTTATATATAAAATAACAAGAAAAAGTTATATGATTTTTTTAAACACGAAGAGTAATTTTTCTCACTAAAATTTCTTTGTTTTTGTTTTTCTTGTTTCTGGTCACTAGGAATGATATCGCAGCTTGCAGAAAAATATAGTCTTCCTTTAAGGACAAGTTTTAGCTCCGTTCGAGGATTTTTCATTCAGATGACTACAGATTGTACAACCCTACCCAATGATCAGCTTCCTTCAGAGTTTATTAAGGTTCATTCTAGAGTTTTGGTTAGGAAATTATTGTTTCTGATTTTACAGAATTGCATTTACATATTTTCAGGCACTTCTTGAGTATTACATGACGAATTTCTGAATGTTTTGTGTATTGCTTCTCTTACTCCTACCCACCCACCTAATAGCTTTACTAATCGAAAAGCGAATGAGAAGATCTTTTTTTAGAGAAATACCAAACACAGTGTTTCCCACAGTTCTGGGAGCTTGGTATGGGTAAAAAAAGGAAAATGAAGAAAGAAAGTCCAAAAGGAAGTTTTGATCAAAGAAGTTTGGAAAGTACTGTACTATCTCTTCTCAATGCACATCTGCCTATTAAAGGTTTAATAAAAGTCCTAAAGTAGAGAAATTTGCTTGATTTTTTAAAATCCAGTATTGCCAAACCTTTGGGCCAGGGTGATATTTTTTTCTATATACATGTTAACTCCTCCACAATATACCAGTTTGGGAAAGTCTAACCCACTCTAATCTTTGTTTTCTCTGCCCCCAGGGAGTACCTTTTGACAAAAACAAACCATTCAACTTTCGGGTCTTTAAAATACGTATTGTATTACCAAGTAATGAGGGATGGATGAAGTAAAGAATGGGCTGAGAGTTAGTAATGGGTTAGAGACTGAGTGAGGTTTGGATATGGGTCAAGGGCTAAGACAGGGAGGGATCAGAGAAGGAGTGAGGATTACTATCTACCATGCATATTATTACTTGGTAATAAGATGTAGTGTTTTAACATTTCTACATGGCTCCTTTAAGACCTGTAAAAATAGTCATGTCAGATGGACCAGGTTAAAAAATTCTGCTTTAACTTTAGAAGTGATTTTCCTTTTCTCTTTCACAAACATTATTTGGGACTTTTTTTGTGAGATTATTACCTGAAAAATTAAAGTGATTAACCTAAGTACCTATACTTCTATTGTTTTAAATCTGTATGTTTTATTTCATAAGAGTATATATGTATCTTGACCTTTGTTTTTTAATCTCCTAGCAGATTTCTAAAGTGAAAAATTCTTACAGCTTTACATCAGCAGATTTAATTAAAATGAATGAAAGATGCCAAGAGTCTTTGAGAGAAATCTATCACATGACTTACATGTAAGAGCACTTGAAATTTTTGAATACTGAATTAAATTGGTTTAATTTGAGGTACTATAAGTTTCATTAATTGACTTTTTGTCTGGTTGTGGAAAATTGTAGTTACAAATGTTAGCAAGGAAAGACCATTTTCTGGAAAACCATTTAAGACTTTAAAGTCTGTCATTGTGACTGGGATCACTGAGCCTCACAGAACATTCAGGGCAAATCTTAATTACAAAACCAAACGAAACCAGACCAAACAAACGCATTATACTGTGTTATAGAAAAAGTTTGATACCCAACCAAATTTCTACATTTCAGCAGTACTTCATTCATTCTTTTTATAAAGTTTTAAGAAATGTCATAATGACATGAGCTTGAAATACCTGTAGTACCACTGATACTTTTGTAGTATATATTCCACCATGATGTAGAACTTGGCACATCTGGGCTTATCTTGGGCCCAGATAAGTTTCATTAGGTTTATTCTTTTTCTTTACTATGTAAGCCCTCAAATTTTCATGCCTTAGTACTGACATAACAATATCACAATAATGCCAGTCTTTTGCTGTTCATGAAACGGTAGCAATGTGTCTAGAAATAAGAACTAGGACATTGGTAAGCTGAGATGATAAAGATAAATGTTGGGCTTTCAAAACAATTTCAGAGCATAAACCAAAAAGATTATAAGATATAGTAAGCTGGGGAACATATTTCTCCATGTAAGGGAAAAACTTATATTATGTCACAATATGATAACTGCCACATAAAAGCTTAAATAATTATGTTGTTAGGATGTGTGTGTGTGTGTGTGTGTGTGTGAGAAGAGAGAGAGAGGGCGAGAGAGAATGGGTGAGAGAAAATACATAATAGCTTTTGTGTTGAATTTAACATTGCAAGAACAAAATTATTAGCAGATGGGATCTGTTGAAGTATAGTGAGGGCTTGCTTTGACCTATATAAAGTATTTCTATTAATAAAAATTTATTTTATTAATATTTAATAAAAGCAGTTATTTTAAAAACTTGGTGTTAATACACTAGAAGATGGATTCTTTGCTACTCAGTAACTGTGACCTTGAGTATAAGCTTCACTTTCCTCATCTCTAAAATGAGGCAATAGAACAATAGACTTTACCTGTAGTGTACAACTCAAATGTGAATGTTATTTTACCTCAGACAATGAATTTAATATTGTTTTACAATTGCATTGTATGTCCCTCTGTAAAAGGCACTACTTGTCTTACCAAACATGTGTTTTCAGGATAGTGTGCAAACTGCTTAGTGAGATTTATGAACATATTCATTGCTTACATAAACTGTCTGACACTGTGTCAATGCTGGATATGCTACTGTCATTTGCTCATGCCTGCACTCTTTCTGACTATGGTAAGTTATTTTCTTTGGGATAAATATGTTGCGTACTGAAATTTGTATTCCATTCAAGCAATTTTATATAACAATTATGAATGGTTTACATTTTTTTTTTTTGTTACCTGAAATACAGTGTCTTGCTTATGGTCCTAGACTAAGACTCAAGATAGAGAAAGTGAAAATATCCTTAAATTTTCGTTTAAAAGTCAGAAAAGTATTTACTGAGAAATTGAGAAATCAGAAAGAAAAAAAAAAAACTGCAAGAAACTTTAAAGTTTCCCCAAATAAGAAAGACTGTATGATGGGAAAAGGTATTTTACAAAGATTTTTTTTCATCTTTGATATTTCTGTATTTCTTATGGAAATGTTAAATTTTTCAATTGGTATTATATAGGCCAAAACTTTTCAATCTTTTATGTCTCTTTTGGGGTTAAAACCTTACATTAGAGATCAGCTATTTTAATAGTTTTCTTAACTATTAAGATATTTGATGTTGCTCCATTTTGAGAGGGACCATTCTGAAACTCAAAACTTATAAATAGTGAATTTTTGATGTTAAAAATGATTTAAAAATAGTAAAAAATTGTTTTCTAATCAGCCTCACTTTTATAATGAATGCTTTCAAGTTTATCCATGTGTTTCATCTAGAAGCATGTTGCATTTCAATTTTTACTTGTCCTCCCACCCTCCACCTCAGAAATTATCTATACAGACCTGATCATTGTTTCTTGCTATAAATTAACAAAATCTTTTGTGTCTGTTTTCTCTACCCTCTGAGATTTCTTTTTAGACAAAATTTCTATAACTTTGGACATAAAATTATGTTTTTATTTGGTTTTACTCTATTTTCAGACCTCATTTGGAAAGCTAAGTATGTCAAATTTGAAATAATGCTTAAGGCAAGATTAAGTAAATGTGCAATTTTAGAGCACTTGTAAATTAATTGTTATTTTAAAAGTGTTATCAGAGGCTGGTTGATTCGTTTTAATTATGCAAATCTGAAAAAGTTATGAACTCTTTTGGAGCCCAGCACAATGACAGGGAGCTAAGTCTTAGATTTTTCTGGAAATGAATAAAAGTTGTGATGTGATTAGACTGTGTCAATTATAATTTAGAAGAATTAGAGATAAAATAATATCTTAATGATATTGTTCCAAATTGAGCCAGGTAAAATCACTAAAATATAAACAGTATGTACATACCACAGAATCTTTAAGTATAAATATATTAATCTTTCAAAAACATTTTTCTCTTTAGTTCGGCCAGAGTTTACTGATACTTTAGCAATCAAACATGGATGGCACCCCATTCTTGAAAAAATATCTGTGGAAAAACCTGTTGCCAACAATACCTATATTACAGAAGGGAGTAATTTTTTTATCATAACTGGACCAAATATGAGTGGGAAATCCACATATTTGAAACAGATTGCTCTTTGTCAGATTATGGCCCAGATTGGTAAGTTGTGGATTTACTTTATAGTTACCAATTCTGCTCCCCATTTAAAGCATTTCTTGCCCAGTGTTTTATTTTTATTTTTTTTAACATCTTTATTGGAGTATAATTGCTTTACAATGTTGTGTTAGTTTCTGCTGTATAACAAAGTGAATCAGCTATATGCACACATATATCTCCATATCCACTCCCTCTTGCATCTCCCTCGCACCCTCCCAATCCCCCCTTCTGGGTGGTCACAAAGCACCAAGCTGATCTCCCTGTGCTATGCAGCTGCTTCCCACTAGCGATCTATTTTACATTTGTTAGTGTGTATATGTCAGTGCTACTCTCTCACTTTGTCCCAGCTTACCCTTCCCCCTCCCCGTGTCCTCAAGTCCATTCTCTACGTCTGCATCTTTATTCCTGTCCTGCCCCCAGGTTCATCAGAACCATTTTTTTTTCTTTAGATTCCATATATGTGTGTTAGCATACGGTATTTGTTTTTCTCTTTCTGAATTACTTCACTCTGCATGACAGACTCTAGGTCCATCCACCTCACTACAAATAACTCAATTTTGTTTCTTTTTATGGCTGAGTAATATTCCATTGTATATATGTGCCACATCTTCTTTATCCATTCATCTGTGGATGGACACTTAGGTTGCTTCCATGTCCTGGCTATTGTAAATAGAGCTGCAATGAACATTGTGGTACATGACTCTTTTTGAATTATGGTTTTCTCAGGGTATGTGCCCAGTAGTGGGATTGCTGGGTCATTTGGTAGTTCTATTTTAAGTTTTTTAAGGAACCTCCTTACTGTTCTCCATAGTGGCTGTATCAATTTACATGCCCACCAACAGTGTAGGAGGGTTCCCTTTTCTCCACACCCTCTCCAGCATTTATTGTTTGTACATTTTTTGATGATGGCCATTTTGACCGATGTGAGGTAATACCTCACTGTAGTTTTGATTTGCATTTCTCTAATGATTAGTGATGTTGAGCATCCTTTCATGTGTTTGTTGGCAATCTGTATATCTTCTTTGGAGAAATGTCTGTTTAGGTCTTCTGCCCATTTTGGATTGGGTTGTTCGTTTTTTTGATACTGAGCTGCATGAGCTGCTTGTATATTCTGGAGATTAATCCTTTGTCAGTTGCTTCGTTTGCAAATATTTAATCCATTTGAAGTTTATTTTTGTGTATGGTGTTAAGGAGTGTTCTAATTTCATTCTTTTACATGTAGCTGTCCAGTTTTCCCAGGTCTACTTATTGAAGAGGCTGTCTTTTCTACATTGTATATTCTTGCCTCCTTTGTCAAAGATAAGGTGACTATATGTGCTTGGGTTTATCTCTGGGCTTTCTGTTCTGTTCCATTGATCTATATTTCTGTTTTTGTGCCAGTACCATACTCTCTTGATTACTATAGCTTTGTAGTATAGTCTGAAGTCAGGGAGCCTGATTCCTCCAGTTCCGTTTTTCTTTCTCAAGATTGCTTTAGCTATTCGAGGTCTTTTGTGTTTCCATACAAATTGTCAAATTTTTTGTTCTAGTTCTATGAAAAATACCATTAGTAATTTAATGGGGATTACATTGAATCTGTAGCTGCTTTGGGTAATATAGTCACTTTCACAATATTGATTCTTCCAATCCAAGAACATAGTATATCTTTCCATCTGTTTGTATCATCTTTGATTTCTTTCATCAGTGTCTTATAGTTTTCTGCATACAGGTCTTTTGCCTCCTTAGGTATGTTTATTCCTAGGTATTTTATGTTTTTGTTGCAATGGTAAATGGGAGTGTTTCCTTGATTTCTCTTTCTGATTTTTTGTTGTTAGTGTATAGGAATGCAAGAGATTTCTGTGCATTAATTTTGTATCTTGCTAGTTTCCCAAATTCATTGATTAGCTCTAGTAGTTTTCTGGTGGCATCTTTAGGATTTTCTATGTATAGTATCGTGTCATCTGTAAACAGTGACAGTTTTACTTCTTCTTTTCCTACTTGGATTCATTTCATTTTTTTTTCTTCTCTGACTGCCGTGGCTAAAACTTCCAAAACTATGTTGAATAATAGTGGTGAGAGTGGGCAACCTTGTCTTGTTCCTGATCTTAGAGGAAATGCTTTCAGTTTTTCACCATTGAGAATGATGTTGGCTGTAGGTTTGTCATATGGCTTTTATTATGTTGAGGTAGGTTCCCTCTATGCCCACTTTCTGGAGAGTTTTTATCGTAAATGGGTGCTGAATGTTGTCAAAAGCTTTTCCTGCATCTATTGAGATTATCATATGGTTTTTATACTTCAGTTTCTTAATATGGTGTATCACATTGATTGATTTGCATATATTGAAGAATCTTTGCATTCCTGGGATAAACCCCACTTGATCATGGTGTATGATCCTTTTAATGTGCTGTTGGATTCTGTTTGCTAGTATTTTGTTGAGGATTTTTGCATCTATGTTCCTCAGTGATATTGGCCTGTAGTTTTCTCTCTTTGTGACATCTTCATCAGGGTGATGGTGGCCTCATAGAATGAGTTTAGGAGTGTTCCTCCCTCTGCTATATTTTGGGAGAGTTTGAGAAGGATAGGTGTTAGCTCTTCTCTAAATGTTTGATAGAATTCTCCTGTGAAGCCATCTGGTCCTGGGCTTTTGTTTGTTGGAAGATTTTTAATCACAGTTTCAATTTCAGTGCTTGTGATTGGTCTGTTCATGTTTTCTATTTCTTCCTGGTTCAGTCTTGAAAGGTTGTACTTTTGTAAGAATTTGTCCATTTCTTCCAGGTTGTCCCATTTATTAACATATAGTTGCTTGTAGTAGTCTCTCATGATCCTTTGTATTTCTGCAGTTTCAGTTGTTACTTCTCCTTTTTCATTTCTAATTCTGTTTATTTGTCTTCTCCCTTTTTTTCCTGATGAGTCTGGCTAATGCTTTATCAATTTTTGTTATCTTCTCAAAGAACCAGCTTTTAGTTTTATTGATCTTTGCTATTGTTTCCTTCATTTCTTTTTCATTTATTTCTGATCTGATCTTTATGATTTCTTTCCTTCTGCTAACTTTGGGGGTTTTTTGTTCTTCTTTCTCTAATTGCTTTAGGTGTAAGGTTAGCTTGTTTATTTGAGATTTTTCTTGTTTCTTGAGGTAGGATTGTATTGCTGTAAACTTCCCTCTTCGAACCACTTTTGCTGCATCCCATAGGTTTTGGGTCGTCGTGTTTTCATTGTCATTTGTTTCCAGGTATTTTTTGATTTCCTCTTTGATTTCTTCAGTGATCTCTTGGTTGTTTAGTAGCGTATTGCTTAGCCTCCATGTGTTTGTATTTTTTTTAATTTTTTTCCCATAATTGGTATCTAGTCTCATAGTGTTGTGGTCGGAAAAGATGCTTGATATGATTTCAATTTTCTTAAATTTACCAAGGCTTGATTTGTGACCCAAGATATGGTCTATCCTGGAGAATGTTCCATGAGCACTTGAGAAGAAAGTGTATTCTATTGTTTTCGGATGGAATGTCCTATAAATATCAGTTAAGTCCATCTTGTTTAATGTGTCATTTAAAGCTTGTGTTTCCTTATTTATTTTCTGTTTGGATGATCTGTTGATTGGTGTAAGTGGGGTGTTAAAGTCACCTACTATTATTGTGTTACTGTTGATTTCCCCTTTTATAGCTGTTAGCATTTGCCTTATGTATTGAGGTGCTCCTATGTTGGGTGGGTTAATATCTACAGTTGTTATATATCCTTCTTGGATTGATCCCTTGATCATTATGTAGTGTCTTTCTTTGTCTCTTGTAATAGTCTTTATTTTAAAGTCTATTTTTCTGATATGAGAATTGCTACTCCAGCTTTCTTTTGTTTTCCATTTGCATGGAATATCTTTTTCCCATCCCCTCACTTTCAGTCTGTATGTGTCCCTAGATCTGAAGTGGGTCTCTTGTAGAGAACATATATACAGGTCTTGTTTTTGTATCCATTCAGCCAATCTGTATCTTTTGGTTGGAGCATTTAATCCATTTACCTTTAAGGTAATTATTGATATGTATGTTCCTATTACCATTTTCTTAATTGTTTTGGCTTTGTTTTTGTAGGTCTTTTCCTTCTCTGTGTTTCCTGCCAAGAGAAGTTCCTTTAGCATTTGTTGTAAAGCTGGTTTGGTGGTGCTGAATTCTCTTATCTTTTTATAGAGGTTTTTTTTTTAAAGATTTTTTTTTTTTTTTTTTGGCTGTGTTGGATCTTCATTGCTGCACACAGGCTTTCTCTAGTTATAGCGAGCGGGGGCTACTCTTCATTGTGGTGCGTGGCTTCTTATTGTGGCGGCTTCTCTTGTTGTGAAGCACAAGCTCTAGGCACGTGGGCTTCAGTAGTTGTGGCACGTGGGTTCAGTGGTTGTGGCTCATGGGCTCTAGAGTTCAGGCTCAGTAGTTGTAGCACACTGGCTTAGTTGATCCACGACATGTGGGATCTTCCCAGACCAGGGCTCAAACCCATGTCCCCTGCATTGGCAGGCGGATTCTTAGCCACTGCACCACCAAGGAAATCCCTTTTCTGTAAAGGTTTTAATTTCTCCTTTGAATCTGAATGAGGTCCTTGCTGGGTAGAGAAATCTTGGTTGTAGGTTTTTCCCTTTCATCACTTTAAATACATCCTGCCACTCCCTTCTGGCTTGTAGAGTTTCTGCTGAAAGATCAGCTGTTAACCTGATGGGGAATCCCTTGTATATTATTTGTTGCTTTTCCCTTGCTGCTTTTAATATTTTTTTCTTTATATTTAATTTTTGATAGTTTGATTAATATGTGTCTTGGCGTGTTTCTCTTTGGGTTTATCCTGTATGGGACTCTCTGCACTTCCTGGACTTGATTGACTATTTCCTTTCCCATGTTAAGGAAATTGTCGACTGTAATCTCTTCAGATATTTTCTCAGACCCTTTCTTTTTGTCTTCTTCTTCTGGGACCCCTGTAATTTGAATGTTCCCATGTTTAATGTTGTCCCAGAGGCCTCTGAGCCTGTCCTGAATTCTTCTCATTCTTTTTCTTTATTCTGCTCCCTGGCAATTATTTCCACCGTTTTATCTTCTAGCTCACTTATCTGTACTTCTGCCTCAGTTATTCTGCTATTGATTCCTTCTAGAGTATTTTTAATTTCAGTTATTGTGTTTTTCGTCACTGTTTGTTTGCTCTTTAGTTCTTCTAGATCCTTTTTAAATGTTCTTGTATTTTCTCCATTCTGTTTCCGAGAGTTTGGATCATCTTTACCATCATTACTCTGGATTCTTTTTCAGGTAGTTTGCGTATTTCGGCTTCATTTATTTGGTCTTGTAGGTTTTTACTTTGCTCCTTCGTCTGTAACATACTTTTTTGTCATTTCATTATTTTTTTTTTGATGGGTTGTGCTGTATTCCTGTCTTACTGGTTTTTTGGCCTGAGGCGTCCAGCACTGGATTTTGCAGGCAGTTGGATAGAGCTGGGTCTTGGTGCTGAGATGAGGACCTCCAGGAGGCCTCACTCCAATTGATATTCCCTGGGGTCTGAGGTTCTCTGTTAGTCCAGTGATTTGGACTCGGAGCTCCCACCACAGGAGCTCGGGCCTGACCTCCAGCCTGGGAACCAAGATTCCGCAAGCTGCATGGCGAAAAAAAAAAAAAAAAAAAAAAAGGAGCAGTACAATATGAAAGAATAATAAACAAAATAAAGTTAGAAAGATAAAAAATATATTAGGAAAAATAAAAATATAATTGAAACAACTGCAACAAAGTAAAATAAAACGACAGCAGAAAAAAAAAAAAAAATGGAGGGCCGTGGTGGGGAACAAGCCAAAAGGAAAGAACAATAACAAAGTATAAAGAATAAAAGAAAATTAGAAAAATAAAGTATTTATTAGGAAAAATAAAAATATAAATGAATCAACAACAATGAATCAACAAGGTAAAACAGAACCCCAGTCTAAAAGAGGGGGAAAAAAAAAAGTCTTGGCTTTGTGGGTGGAGTTTGGGGGGGGTGGAACTTAGGAAGGGGCGGGGTTTAGGGCAGGGCAGCACCTAGGCGGGTGGGGGGGTGACGTTTGAGCATGGGCCGGGGCCTAGGCTCAGGACCCATGCAGCCAGAAAAGGCCTTGGCGGTGGGGCCTAGGTAGGGTGACATTCAAGCGTGAGGCGGAACCTCTGCTTAGGACCTGTGCGGAAGGGGAGAGGCAGCAGGTGGAAGGGAAGGCCTCTGGAGTGTGGGGTTTCTTTGGAGGTAGGACCTTGAGTGAGGGTGTGTGGGTGGGGTTTAGGCCCAGTGCATTGGAGGGGGTCTCCAAGTGTAGAGGTAGGGCCCTGGGTGGGAGTGTAGGGGCGGGGCTTGGGCTCTGCACGTCAGGAGGGAGCCTCCGAGGGCAGAGGATTAGGCCTGGGAGACCAACAGGCTCCCCGGTGCCTAAGTGGACAGGGAAAGCACTGGCCACTTTCCCTTCCTCCTCTGCATGCCCCCCCCACCATCTCCCCCAGAGTTTCCCCTGTCCCTGCTGGACCCCTAACCGTGGGTGGGTCCCACTGGGTGTAGGAATTCCTCTCCTCCCCCAGCCACCCCTCAGGGGTGCCAGTCTTGGAGGTCCGGCCTTTACTTTTGCTCCCCCTTCCCTCCCTCCCACTCCCTCAGGACCCGCCAGGCTGGAGGGGGCCTAGGTGGGCAGAGGATCAGGCCTTGGATCTCAGCAGGTTCCTGGGGGCCCAAGTGGGCAGGGGAAACCTGGCCACGCTCCCTTTTGACCCTCTGCCCTCCCAGTGGTCCCCCAATTTCCCGCTTCAGGTGTGGGATCCCTTCCCCTCCCCCAGCCGCCCCTCAGGGGCGCCAGTCCCATCCCACCTCCACTTCTCCTCTCCCTTCACTCCCCACACGCCCCACGTCCTACCCGGTCGCTGGGGATTCCTCCCATCCCCTTAGGTGTCCGTGGTCCCCCAGTGGTGCCTGGTAGGTGCCCTAGTTGTGCGGAGACACGAATTCTGCATCCTCCTAGTCCACCATCTTGACTCCACCTGTGCCCAGTATTTTAGATCTAGGTGCTTGATTAACCCAAGAATAGTTTGGAGTAGATTTTCTTACCTAAAAGTATAATAGTGTCTAATATATATATATATATATATATATACATACACACCATAAGTTTTACTATTTGGTATTTATTAAGCTCCATCTAATTTGGATTACATTGTACTGAAAATTTTGTGGGATATAACAAAAGAAAAATTTCCTTAAAATAGCTATTAATGTTGTATGAACTACTGCTAAACTGAATCATATAATTATCTGAGATTCAAAAAGTTTGTTGGGAGGAAAAGTGAAGTAAGTAGGATAAACTGCTGCTTCTAATAACCCATGTAAGATTTTCCCAAAATTATAACATTGGGAACAGAAACATTTCCCTTACTTAATTTAAGGGGTACCAATAACTTGGCCACAGCAACTGATATATTACACACATGTGTGTATACACACACATGTAAATGGCTGTCACTGGCCCAACATTGTTACATATTTCTTGTCATAGAGGCATACTCACCGCTTATCTCTGAAAACTGGGTTCCTTGAGGACTATATGAATCAGAGATGAGATGATTGGTCCTAATGAAGTGGTTCTCAACCGGGGATGATTTTGGTTCCCCTCACCCCCTGGAATTTGGCAATGTCTGGAGACATTTTTAATTGTAACAACTGAGGGGAGTATAAAATCCAGAGATGCTGCTAAATATCCTGCAATGCACAGGACAGCCACCTTCTCCATTTCATCCACCCCACACCCCCACCCCAGTCCACACACATACACAAGAAAGATTTATCCAGCCCAAGATGTGGTTGAAAAACCTTGGTCTAGTGTAATGGATTGTAAGAGAAATACAGCAATAGCAATATTGATCATACAGTGCAAATTTACCCTTACTACTGGGAAAGAAAATTAGAGATGAACGAATGAATGAATAAAGAGTAAATATTTTATTGAGTTTATAGTTTAAAAGGCCATCTTAGATAACTTTCCTCCCCTTATAAGAATACTGATTCATATGTTACATGATAATCTTACTTCTGTTTGAATTGTTATAAGGAGTTCTGTCCTTTAAAAAAACAGACTATCTAATTGTTGGATAGCTGTAATTTTTAAAACATTCATTATACTGAATTGAAATTTGACTTCCTATAACTTCTACTCATTAGTCCTAATTCTTATCTTCTGTGCATTTCAGAATCATCTAGTATCTCCTGAGAATAGCCTCTCAAATATTTGAAGAAAATTACTATTACTCTACTTCTCTTGTCACTGTCCATCTTCAGCCTCTGAAATACCTAAAAGTATATATAATATATGATCTGATCATAAAGGAAACACTAGGACTTGAAAGGCACCAAAGTTAAGAATATAGGCTTTGGAGCTAGACCTAGCTTGTCTAGTTACTGGCTGTATGATCTTAGGCAAATTATTTAACCTCCTTAGTTTTTCTATCTGTAAATAAAAATTATAATAGTACCTACGTCTAAGAACTGTTGTAAAGATTAAGCGAGATAATATATATAAGATGTTATGGACTTAAGGGGAGAGTATGAGAAAGAAGGAGACTTTCCAGATAGAGGTAAGAGAATGTTCCAAAGCACAGAAGCAAAAAACAGTATGATGTTCCCAAGGAACCACAAGGAATCCAGAGGCTTAGTGGTTCTTTTGCTTTGTAGAACAAAGAGTGGCTGTGAGAAATGGCAGGCTTAAAGCTGGAGAGATGGGCAGGAGTCAGATTGTGAAGGGCCTTAGGTACTTAATGGAGGAGATAGAACTTTATCCAGAAATCTATAGGGAGCTATTGAAATTTAAGCAGGAGAATGGCATAATTGGATTTGAGTTTTAGATAGCTCACTCTGGTTAATGTACGGTTAGAGGAGAGCCAGATTAGAAGCAAAATACCAGCCAGTAGGTTTCTTTGATATGATGATAAGTTGAGAGCCTTTTTGGTGGAGATAAGAGAGAAGGGAAAATATTAACATATACCATATACGCTATATTCTATACTTGGTACTTTCATGTTTATTTTCCCATTTAATCCTTTTGGCAGTCCTATGAGAAAGTTGTATTTAAGATATCTGCTTTCTGACATGCGATCATTATAATTGCTACTGTTATTATTATTACTTTTATTTTTATTAGTATTATCCTGACTTTTGCTTTCTCTTCCTGCTAGTCCTTATTATTCAGAGGTAGATCCTATTCTTCACCTTTGCCTTTGTTTGTTTGTTTTAATATTTTTTTAATTAATTAATTATTTATTTATTTATTTATTTCTGGCTGTGTTGGGTCCTCGTTTCTGTGCGAGGGCTTTCTCTAGTTGTGGCAAGTGGGGGCCACTCTTCATCGCGGTGCGCGGGCCTCTCATTATCGCGGTTTCTCTTGTTGCGGAGCACAGGCTCCAGACGCGCAGGCTCAGTAATTGCGGCTCACGGGCCCAGTTGCTCCGCGGCATGTGGGATCTTCCCAGACCAGGGCTCGAACCCGTGTCCCCTGCATTGGCAGGCAGATTCTCAACCACTGCGCCACCAGGGAAGCCCTGCCTTTGTTTTAAATCCTGGACTAATCTGGCTTTGTTTCTTCGCTCCCATTATTTCACCATTTTGTCTGTACAGAGTTCTGTATACTTCATACTTTTCCCATTCAACTATTTGTATATTTTTATCTTCCTATGGTTTTAGAATGCCTTTTGTATCCCATTTTGTATAGAGTTAGGTACATTAATCAGATTGATTTGTTTTCAAAAGATGAATATTTTAGATTAGTTAGCCTGATAATTTCTCAGACAGAAACAGTCTTGTGGATGAAAATTTACCTTATTAAAAAAATTAAATGTTTTGCATTCATTCTAATTGTGGGTATTTCTGTACTCTTCTAATAACAGATATTTCCTAATATATCTTTCTATAATTTTATCAACTTGAGCTTCATAACCATTTCCTTCAGATTTTCATATTTTGAGTATTCTTTATCATCTAAATATATTATTTAAAATTTTTATCAAGTTTATAACAAATCTTTCTAATGTACTTGAATATATATTATCTATTTTCAACTTCCAAATAACTTTGTACAATAGGTAGGGTAAGTATTTCCATTTTTTATGTGAGGAAGATGAAGCTGGAAGAATTAAGTGCTGTCCAAGGTTGTACAGTAAATGACAGTGCTGGGGCCACATCTTCTAGTTCCATACCAAGTGATCTTTCCACCATATTAATTCTTAGACAGGCTAGTAAATAATCTGAGTTGGTGGAAAGTGCAAAATATTAGTAGTACTTACGTTTTATAAAAACATTGCAGTTTACTTTGACCTTATATTTTATAGGATCATATGTTCCAGCAGAATATGCTTCCTTTAGAATTGCTGAACAGATTTTTACAAGAATAAGTACTGATGATGATATTGAAACAAATTCATCAACATTTATGAAGGAAATGAAAGAGGTACCCAAGCTCAAGTTTTCTTCTGTTAAAAGCATATTGAATTCTCCTATTACTGGTCAATTATAACATAAGAAAATATTCTTATACTAAAGCATGCAGATGTGTTTATACTCCTCTACAAGAGCCAGAGGGCAGTCAAAGACAGCTTCCTAATTTCTGTCTTATGTGGAAATGGAAGCAAATGTTTTAATGAAAAATACAGCTTTCAAGAAAAAGCTAGTATTATTGAATGATAAAAATGCACATTCATGTTTTTGTGTGGAATATATAAAAGACTTCAGAAAACAATGACCTATTCAGGAACATTTTGCATAGTATCTATTATTCCTGATAGGCTTGATTTTAAAATAAAGGATCACTGTGTTAAAAGGCTTTTAAAAATCATCCTCTTCTGTGCTCTTGTAGAATTTTCACTTCCTCTAACAAAGTACGTATCATCACCTATTTTTGATCTGAGCAAATGTCAAGTAAGCTTGAAGGGCTAAAAGAATTCAGTATAGCTCTTGGGCTATCTTTAGTAGGTAGGAGTTATTGGATCACTGTACAGATAACTTTTTTTCTTTAGATAGTGGGAGAATAAAGTTATTTGCCCACAATATATGACATTTATTTAATTATTTAGTATGTGTTGAATATCTATGGGAGAATATAGCAATAGACTAAGTGCTTGAGGTATATTTTTAAGTGGTCCTAGCTCTCAAGAAGCTTAGTCCTATGGAAAGGTAAAATGGCCATGAAGGTTACTATTGTGTCATGATGTGTCATACATCTTTATTGGGCATGGGTTTAAGTTTCTTTAATTGGTAATCAATGGACTTGGATGCTTTTCCCTAAATTTTTCTTTTCATTTTTACTGGCTATAGAGATGTTAAAATAAATTTGAGAGATAGTTCCGAGCATTTTATGACAACAATTGATTAATCATTTGTAGAGAAGAAAATGACCATCTTTGTGCTTTATTTAAACATTTAATTCATTGGTTTATTTCACTGTATCTGAAACATCAATATTTTAGATAATGTTTATTTACCCTGTTGTCTCATACACATATGCATATGACTGTTTACGTACACTCCAAAAATGTATTCCGTTAATACATTTATTCTACTGGAATTACTAGTAATGAGATTTTTAGAAAGAAAAGCAATGTGTTAGTTTCTGCTCAGCAGGATTTCTCTGTAAAAATGTATTTCAAATGAACTAATAATGAGACTGGATTTTTCCTCATTTTTTCCTATAATAGTGACAGCTGTTTGGTCACAATGAATAATACTGAAATTATATTTTCAGATAGCATATATTCTACATAATGCTAATGACAAATCACTCATATTAATTGATGAACTTGGCAGAGGTACTAATACAGAAGAAGGTATTGGCATTTGTTACGCTGTTTGTGAATATCTGCTGAGCTTAAAGGTATTCTTCTCTATTTATTTTAAGTACATTAATTTTGGGCTCTTTTTAAAAATTTCTTTTATTGAATGAAAGATTTTTAAAATTGTACAGTACCTTACAATTTTCAAAAGTTTCACCCAGATAATTTCATATAATCCCATAATAACCCTTTTTTTTTCCCCCTACCCATATATTGCCTCTGCCTCCTTCCCTCTCCCCACTGGTAGCCACTAGTTTGGTCTCTATATCTGTGAGTCTGTTTCTTTTTGTTTTATTCACTTTGTGTTGTAGTTTTAGATTCTACATATAAGTGATACCATACAGTATTTGTCTTTCTCTGTCTGACTTATTTCACTTAGCATAATGCCCTCCAAGTCCATCCATGTTGCTACACATAGCAAAATTTCATTCTTTTTTCAGACATGGAAAACAAACTTAAGGTTACCAAGGAAAAGTGGGGCGGGGTAAACTAGGGATTAACAGATACTACTGTATACAAAATAGATAAACAACAAGGACCTACCATAGCGCGGGGAACTATATTTAATATCTTGCAATAACCTATAATGGAAAAGAATCTGAAAAAGAATATATATATATTCTTTTGCTGTACATCTGAAACATTGTAAATCAACTACAATTAAAAAAATTTTCATTCTTATTAATGGCTGAGTAGTATTCCACTGTGTGTGATATATATATATGTATATATATATATACCACATCTTCTTTATCCATATATCTGTTTTTATAAATTTATTTATTTATTTTGTTTTTGGCTGCGTTGGGTCGTTGTTGCTGCACGTGGGCTTTTCTCTGCTTGCAGTGAGCGGGGGCTACTCTTGGTTGCGGTGCATGGGCTTCTCACTGCGGTGGCTTCTCTTGTTGGGAGCACAGGCTCTAGGTGCACGGGCTTCAGTAGTTGTGGCCCCCAGGCTCTAGCGTGCAGGCTCAGTAGTTGTGGTGCACGAGCTTAGTTGCTCCACGGCATGTGGGATCTTCTCAGACCAGGGCTTGAACCCGTGTCTCCTGCATTGGCAGGTGGATTCTTAACCACTGCGCCACCAGGGAAGCCCTCCATATATCTGTTGATGAACACTTAGGTTGCTTCCATACCTTGGCTATTGTAAATAATGTGTTGAGTCCTTTTTTGATGTATCCTTTATAAATTCATCACAATTGGATTTTACAGGCACCTACAAAATAGCTCATTAAACAATTTTAGTTAACAAAAACATACCATAGCATTTATATTTTCTTCATTTCTGATGGAAGCAAGAACAGTTAATATGATAGTCATGATGTACAAAAGGAAAGGAGGAAATCAAGAAATAAAAATAATGTCAAAACTAGTCACTTGGCTTTAATTTAATCAAATTAAATAGCAAAACATGAAAACATTTCAATAATTGACTCTATGTGTAATAACATTGGCTGTGATGTCACAACATGAAGTAAACTATGTATCTGAAATCACTTTATGGAAAATCTGCTTACCTGAGATTTCATTTCTTTAAAGGAAATGTTTTTTCATAAATCAACTCTGTTAAACTATGATTTTTGCTCTATTATTAAGGTAACTTGTAAAATATCTTTTTAGATAATCACTCAAAATATATACTGGTATGAAAAAACTTAAATAAAAATATTTTTCTATATTTAAAGTACCTTAAAATATCCCTAAGATGAGGTTCTATACCTTAAATAAGAGTCCATAGTGATTTATTATATATAGAATGGGAAAAAATCTTTTTTTTTTTTTTCTTTTTTTTTTTTTTTTTGTATTTTTATTTTTCTTGTTTTTTTCTTTTTTGTTCTTTTTTAAGAAAAATCTTATTTTATACTTAAAGAAGGGTATGTGATGAATCAGAACTAATGTTACTAGGTAACATTAGTCTTTGTAATTCTGAATATTTCAGTCAATAAGAATTTCTCATATAAATAAGATGCATATATTACTTATTGGGATTAAAAGCTAATTATTAATAGTGATGCTTAATTTTATATGTCAGCTTGACTAGTCTATGGAGTACCCAGACATTTGGTCAAACATTTTCTGGGTGTATCTGTGAGGGTGTTTCTGAATGAGATTAGAATTTGAATTGGTAGAATGAGTAAAGCAGATTTCCCTTTCTAATGTGGGTGAGCCTTAGCCAGTCACTTTTGAGTGGGGCCCAGTTGAAGACCTGAATAGAACGAAAAGATTGACCCCTTGGAGTAGGAGGAAACTCCTGCCTGACTACCTTCAGTCTTGAACATCGGTTCTTTCCTGCCTTTAGTCTGGAACTGAAACATCAGCTCTTTCTGGGTCTTGAGCATGCTAACATTTAGACTAGAACTACACCGTTGACCCTCCTGGTTCTCAGGCCTTTAGACTTGGAGTGGAAACTACATTAGCTTTCCTGGGTCTGCAGCTTGATGATTGCAGATTTGGGGACTTGTCAGTCTCCATAATCATGTGAGCCAATTCCTTATAATAAATCTTTCTCTTTCTCTCTACAGACAGACAGAGACACAGACACACACCCACGTACACACACACACAAATATATCCTGTTAATTTGGTTTCTCTGGAGAACCCTGACTAATACAGATTTTAATATCAAGAGTGGTTCTAGGGGAACAAAATTTTAAGGATGAATGTTTTGAGTTAGTTCTGGAATCGATTTTCTAAGCTAATTAGATTTAAAGATACTAATGACTCTATTTCCAGTCGTAAAGAAAGCACTGGTAGTCCATAGTGTGATCTAGCAATAGAAATATGCAAAATATCACCATTGGATATTCTTCTTTTTAAATTTTTTTAGTTATTAATTTATTTATTTTTGGCTGCGTTGGGTCTTTGTTGCTGCACACAGGCTTTCTCTAGTTGCGGCAAGTGGGGGCTACTCTTCACTGTGGTGTGCGGGCTTCTTATTGCGGTGGCTTCTCTTGTTGCGGAGCACAGGCTCTAGGCGCGTGGGCTTCAGTAGTTGTGGCACACAGGCTTGGTAGTTGTGGCTCACGGGCTCTAGAGCACAGGCTCAGTAGTTGTGGTGCACGGGCTTAGTTGCTCCATGGCATGTGGGATCTTCCTGGACCAGGGCTCGAACCCGTGTCCTCTGCATTGGCAGGTGGATTCTTAACTACTGCGTCACCAGGAAAGGCACACCATTGGATATTTTTAATCAACCACTTATAAGAAACAAGGAGCTGGGTAACCGTGTATATGATACTTTCAAACGTTTTTGGCAAACTAACAAATATAATGAGATTGGCTGGTTGCTTCTAATTTGCTGAACAAAGTGGGGAAAGAAAAGATGAGTTCAGGAATTCAAATTCCTGAGTAAATCCGTGCCTAAATGACCTGAAAGCTTCTATGTGTGTCCTGAAGGAGACTCTTATCTTCTATAGCCTGAGGTTACTGAGAATCAAACCCAGAATCTCATTCTTTGACTGGCTGAATTACAATGCAAGTTGAACTCCCAGCCACTTACTAGCGACTCTATTTTTAAAGTCAAAACATTGATTGGGAAGGAATGGGATCCTGAAGGTTGGAATGGAGACATGTGGGAAGACTCTAATAAAGCTGGGGACATTGAACCTCTAAGTTCTAATGCGTCTTCTTTGCCAGTGGAAGAGGCTTCTCTACCCTCAGTGTGAGTAGCATCCCCAGCCCATATGAGGGGGTTAAGTCTGCTTTGTCTGAAGAAACTGTAATGACTTCCCCTAAGGCAGTTGCCATGTAAGACAATGCTGATTCTCCTCAGGATCCACCCTTACCATCCTTCTTTGCTTCTAAGCTATAAATAGATTCAGATCCCAGCAGGCCCGTAAAGGTGAGGTATGAAGTGTGGCCCATGATGAGGTACACTACAGTTCAAAAGAACTACTTGAGTTTTCTAATAAATACAGATAGAAATCTGGGGAACATGTATGGAACTGAATATTAAGGATGTGGGATAATGATGGAAGGAACATAAAGTTGGATAAGGCCAAATTTATTGATATGTACTCACTAAGCAGAGGTCTTCAGTTTCATGTTGCAGCTCAGGATGTTTGGTTCATTAGTTGAAGCATGAACCAAAAGGTAGCCCATAGTGAGCGACTTGCAAATGCTGTATCTGCCTTGGTTTAATGTAAAGGAAAAGATTCAGAGGCTTAGGGAGATTGGAATTTTATGGATTTGTCATTTAAGACCTACTCACCTACCCTGCAAGGGTCCAGAAGACATACCTTTCACTGTGGTTGTGAGAAGTAAATTTGTGAGGAGAGCCCCAACATCCTTAAAGAGCTCTGTGATCACTCTTCTCTGTAGGCCAGATCTTACAGTGGAAACTGCAGTCACTGAATTGGGAAACCTAAATACAGTGGGAGTAATTGGATCTTGCCGTGGCAGGATGTACCAACGGATGGTACTCTACTACCAAAGGCAAGACAGGCCTGGTTACCAAAACAGACAGCAGAGTCCAAGCAGCAATCAGAATAGTCTTGACTTGGGCAGTCATATGGCATTGGCTAGTTGATTGTGGTGTCCCTAGAAGTGAAATAGAAAGGAAGCTTATTAAATTCTTACGTGATCTGTATAAGCAGAAAAGTTTTAGGTCAGGTGAACAAAAGTCTAGCCTGAACCATAAAAAAGAGAGTCAGGGCCCCTCAGCCAATTTCTAGATCTGAGCCAGTTTACAGATCTAGAAGTTCTTAAATGAAGGGGAAGCCAGGTCCCCTGGAGGAGGGACTCTGGTACACTCCAAAAATGTATTCTGTTAATTTTTCTCCCAGCCTTCTCCAAAGGGACCTACAGCCTTTTACCAGTGTAACTGTGCATTGGGGAAAGAGGAAATAATCAGGCTTTTTGAGGGCTACTAGACACTGGCTCTGAACTGACTCTAATTACAGAGACCCAAAACATCACTGTGGTTTACCAGTCAGGGTAGGGCTTATGGAAGTCAGATGATTAATGGAGTTAAAGCTCAGGTCTATCTTACAGTGAGCCCGATGGGTATGCAACCCATCTTGTGATTATTTTCCCAGTTCTGGAATGTATAATTGGGATATGTGTATTCAGCAGCTGGTAAAATCCCCACATTGGTTCCCTGACCTGTGGAGTGAGGACTATTATGGTAGGAGAGAGCAAATGGAAGCCACTAGAACTGTTTCTATGTAGGAAAATAGTAACCCAAAGCAGTACCCCATTCCTAGAGAGATTGGAGACATTAGTGCCACCATCAAGGACTTGAAAGTTGCAGGGGTGGTGATTCCCATCACATTCCCATTTAACTCATCTATTTCGCCTGTGCAGAGGACAGATGGACCTTGGAGAATGACAATGAATAATTGTAACCTTAACCAGGTGGTGACTGCAATTGCAGCTATTTGTACCAGATGAGGTTTCATTGCTTGAGCATATTAACATATCCCGTGGTACCTGGTATGTGGCTAATTGATCTAGCCAATGCATTTTTCTCCATACCTGTCAATAAAGATCACCAGAAGCAGTTTGCTTTCAGCTGGCAAGGTCAGCAGTACCCCTTCACTGTCCAACTTCAGGGGTATATCAGCTCTCCAACTCCGTCATAATCTAGTTTGTAAGGATCTTGATTACTTTCCTTTTGACAGGATATCACACTGGTCCATTACATTGATAACATTATGCTGATTGGACCTAGTGAGAACAAAGTAGCAACTACTCTAGACTTATTGGTAAGACATCTGTGTGTCAGAAAGGGGAGATAAATCCAACAAGAGTACAGGGGCCTAAATACCTGTACTCTGAAAACTGTTAGAAGATGATGAAAGAAATTGAAGACAACACAAACAGATGGAAAGATATACCCTGTTCTTGGATTGGATGAATCAATATTGTTAAAATGACTGTACTCCAAGGCAATCTACAGATTCAGTGCAATCCCTATCAAATTACCAATAGCATTTTTTACATAACTAGAACAAAGAATTTTTTAATTTGTATGGAAACACAAAAGACCCCAAATAGCCAAAGCAATCTTGAGAAAGGAGAACGAAGCTGGAGGAATCAACCTCCCTGACTTTGGACTATACTACAAAGCTACAGTAATTAAAACAGTATGGTACTGGCACAAAAACCAATCAGTGGAACAGGATAGAAAGCCCAGAAATAAACCCACGCACCTATGGTCAAGTAATCTATGACAAAGGAGACAAGAATATATAATGGAGAAAAGACAGTCTCTTCAATAAGTGGTACTGGGAAAATTGGACAGCTACATGTAAAAGAATGAAATTGGACCATTCTCTAACACCATACACAAAAATAAACTCAAAATGGGTTAAAGACATAAATGTAAGGCTATAAAACTCCTAGAGGAAAATATAGGCAGAATACTCTCTGACATAAATTGCAGCAATATCTTTTTGGATCTGTCTCCTAGAGTAATAGAAATAAAACCAAAAATAAACAAATGGGACCTAAGTAAATTTAAAAGCTTTTGCACAGCAAAGGAAACTATAAACAAAACAAAAAGACAATCTGCAGAATGGGAGAAAATATTTGCAAATGACGGTACATACAAGGGCTTAATTTCCAAAATATACAAATAGCTCATACAGCTTAATATCAAAAAAACAAACAACGCAATCAAAAAACGGGCAGAAGATCTAAATAGACACTTCCCCAAAGAAGACATATAGATGGCCAACAGGCACATGAAAAGATGCTCAGTATCGCCAATTATTAGAGAAATGCAAATCAAAACTACAATGAGATATTACCTCTCACCAGTCAGAATGGCCATCATTAAAAAGTCTACAAATAATAAATGCTAGAGAGGGTGTGGAGAAAAAGGAACTCTCCTACACTGTTGGTGGGAATATAAATTGGTGCGGCCACTCTGGAGAACAGTATGGAGGTTCCTTAAAAAACTAAAAATAGAGCTACTGTAGGATCCACCAAATCCCACTCCTGGGCATATATCCAGAGAAAACTATAATTTGAAAAGATACATGCACCCCAGTATTCATAGCAGCACTATATACAATAGCCAAGGCATGGCAGTAACCTAAATGTCCATAGACAGGTGAATGGATAGAGAAGATGTGGTATATATATATATATACACACACAGTGGACTACTCAACCATAAAAAAGAATGAAATAATGCCATTTGCAGCAACATGGATGGACCTAGAGATTATCATATTAAGTGAAGTAAGTCAGAGAAAGACAAGTATCATATGATATCACTTATATGTGGAATCTAAAAAAAATGATACAAATGAACTTATTTATAAAACAGAAATAGACTCACAGACATAGAAAACAAACTTAGGGTTACCAAAGGGATAGCAGGGGTTGGGAGAGACATAAATCAGGAGTTTGGGATTAACATATATATGCTACTGTATATAAAATAGGTAAACAACAAGGACCTCCTGCATAGCACAGGGAAGTATACTCAATATCTTATAATAACCTATAATAGAAAACAATCTGGAAAAGAATATACATACGTGTATAACTCAGTCACTTTGCTGTACAATTAAAACTAACACAATATAGTAAATTAACTATTTACTATTGTAAATTAACTAACTAACTTCAATTTTTTAAAAATGTAAAAAAGGGAAAAAGTATAGGGGCCTTCTACCTCAGTGAAATTTCTAGGAGTCCAGTGACATGGGGCATGTTGAGTTATCCCTTCTAAGGTGAAATATAAGTTGTTACACCTGGCCCCTCCTACAGCTAAAAAGAGGCAAAATACATTGTTGGCCTCTTTGGATTTTAGAAGCAACCTATTTCTCATTTGAATGTGTTACTCCAGCCCATTTACCAAGTGACCTGAATACTGCTAGTTTTGCATGGGGCTCAGAGCAGGAGAAGGCTCTGCAACAGGTTCAGCCTTGCAAGCTGCTCTGCTACTTAAGCCATATGATCAAGCAGATCCAATAGAGTTTGAAGTATCAGTGACAGATAAGAGATGCTGTTTGGCCCCTTTGGCAGGCCCTCTGTAGGTGAATTGTAGCACAGGGCATTAGGATTTTGGAGCAAAGCCCAAAGCCCTGCCATCCTCTGTAGATAACTACTGTCCTTTTGAGAAACAGCTCATACCCTGCTACTGTGCCTTAGTAGAGACACAGTGATTAACCATGGGCCACCAAGTTATCATGTGACCTGAGCTGCCCATCATGAGCTGGGTGTTATCTGATCCACCAGCCATAGCGTTGGGCACGCACAGCAGCACTCCATCATCAAATGGAAGGGGTATATACATGATTGGGCTTGAGAAGTCCCTGAAGGCACAAGTAAGTTACATGAAGACATGGCCCAAGTACTCATGGTCCCCACTCCTACTACACTACTTTCTTTCACCTTGTACCTGTGGCCTCATAGAGAGTTGACAGGGGAAGAGAAGACTTACCTTGTTTAGAGATCGTTTTGTATGATATTCAGGTGCCACCCAAAAGTGGACAGCTCTAGCACTGTAGTCCCTTTCTAGTCCCTGAAGGACACTGGTGAAGGAAAATTGTCTGATTGGGCAGAACTTGAAGCACTGTACCTGGTTGTTATTTTGCTTGTGAGGAGAAATGGCTGGTTGTGTGATTATATATCAATTCATAGGCTGTGGCCAGTGGTCTGGCTGAGACTTGGAACATTTTTGGAAAATTGGTAACAAGGATGTTTGGGGAAGAGGGATGTGGATAAATCTCTCTGAATAAGCAAAAAAAATGTAAATATATTTGTGTCCCATGTGAATACTTACCAAAGAGTGGCCTCAGGAGAGGAGGATTTTAATAAGTGGATAGGATGACCTGTTCTGTGGATATCAGTCGGCCTCTTTCCTCAGCCACCCCTGCCATCACCCAAGGGGCTCATGAACAAAGTGGCCATGGTAGCATGGATGGAGGTTATATATGGGCTCAGCAACATAGATTTCCACTCACCATGGCCAACCTGGCCACAGCCATCCCTGAGTGCCCAGTCTGCCAGCAGCAGTGACCAACACTGAGCCTCTGATACAGCACCGTTCCCCAAGATGATTAGCCAGCTGCCTGGTGGCAGGTTGATTATGTTGGACCACTTCCATCACGAAAAGGGCAGCAACTTGTTCTTACTGGACTAGATACTTACTGTGGATACAGAGTTGCCTTCCCTGCATATGTGGCTTCTGCAAAAACTACCACCCATGAACTTAACAGAATGCTTTATCCACCATCACAGTATTCCACACAGAATTGCAGAATTGCTTCTGATTAAGGAACTCACTTCATAACAAATGCAATGCAGCAGTGGGCCCCTGTTCATGGAATTCACTTGTCTTATCATGTTCCCCACCATCCTGAAGCAGCTGGCTTGATAGTAAAAATATAATTATTGCTACTTACTTTTAAGGAGCCTAATTTCTAACCTAGTATCATTAGTGCCTAGCACAATCCTTGCAATATAAAGGTCCTGAATAATTATTTGTTAAATCGAATTAACCCGAAATAGAGTTTACAGAGTTACTAGAATAGATTGATTTGATATATAAAATTTGAGGACGTTATTGTTATTATGAACATGGATGGTCTCTAGCTTCTAAATACTGATAGTTTACTGGGTTTCTAATTATTTTCCTGTTGCTTTATAAATTTGGTTTGTTTTATACCACATTTTGATTTGTTTAGTAGTTTTTGAGATTTATTACTTTTCTGTCATATACAAAACCATTCCTTCCTCTGACCCCCTTTCCATAGTTGATAGCCATTTGCCAGTCAGATATTTTCTTTTTAATGTCTTAATATTTAAAATTTCCACTAATCACCTATTTAGTTTCTCACTTGTATCTTAAAACATAACGAGTTAGAGTCATATCTCCTTCTGCTTCAGTAACTCTGGGCAGGAAGCCACTGTGCTGGTCAAGTCACTTGAACCACCTTCATCAAAATCACCTAAAGTACTTAGGGAAAATGCAGTTTCCTGGGGCCCTAAATTACACTGCTGATTGTGAGAATGTGAGGGGGATAAGCACCAAGAATTTGCATCTTTAACAAGCTCCCCAGGGGATTACTAAAGTTTAAGAATCATTGTACTAAGCGGTGTCCTCAACCTTTTTTCCCCTTAAGTACCTATCCCAAACACAATGCAAATATAAAAGCAAAAACCTTTGCAATTTCAAATACCTAAGACAATCCATTGATTTCACTTTCCCAAAACTACTTATATGGAAGGAAGCTAGTTTTAAAGTAAAGGTTTTTAAAAGTTGAGGGAAATGTTATGATATCATTTGTGGATTACTTCTCTAATAAGTGATTACCTCAGTTAATAGCTTTATTTCTGGTAAACTTCATCCTTTCACTATCTTCAGGGTTTTTTTTTTTTTAGGATTTTGGCATTTGTTCTCTTTCCCATAACGTAACATACGTGTGTGTGTAATCATAATAAATATTTTTTCTTCATTGAATATAAAATTTCAAAATATTTTAAGATGAATTGACCATGTTAGCCTCAAAGTTCATCAGTTTCATTTCTGCATTTCTGCTAAGCTACTTAGAAGGTTAAACTAAAAATTTATGTTTAAATAGTTAAAATAAAATTTTCTAGTTCATTTAAAAATACTGATATTCATTGTTGTTTATTCTAGGCATTTACACTGTTTGCTACACATTTCCTGGAACTATGCCATATAGATGTTCTATATCCTAATGTAGAAAACGTGCATTTTGAAGTTCAACATGTAAAGAACACCTCAAGAAATAAAGAAGCAATCTTATATACCTACAAACTTTCTAAGGGATTTACAGAAGAAAAAAATTATGGTATTGCATATAGAAATTATATATATACACTGAAACACTACATATTCTCATAAGACAAACTTTCTTCTCTTTACTTGACTGTCAGTCTAAGCAACTTTCCTTCTCATTCTTTTGAGTGCTTATATGATCTAAGACTGTATTTTCTATGTCAAACTCACATTTTATATATATTAAGCTTATTTTAAAACATATTAACAGTAACTATGTAGAATTACAATACATGAAAGTCCCAGAAGTAGTTTCTATCCTTAGAAAAATGTAATTAGTTTATATTTGCAAGTTATATAATGAATTGAAAATTATGTATTTATTAGACACTCTTTCAGTAGCATCATCCTTCTGTTTTCTTCAGATTCAGGGAACTTGATAACTAAATCTTAAGTCTTAAAATGGAATGTATTACTAAATTATGTGTGTTCATAAACTTGGTTAGATATTTTCTATCTAAATCATTTTGTGACATGTAAAGTTGCACAGATTGAGGGAATTTTCAGTTGAATTTTACATATAAAGTTCCAAAAATTATTTTAGCTATGAATGTGACCTTTGTGAGGGTAAAAATAGCATCTTTGTTTTGCTATTTGAAATGGGAAAATCAAATGGATAACTTAATTTGTATCAGATGTTTAATCTTTATAAGCCTCAGTTTCATCTATTAAATGGTGATATATGTGGATTTGTGAAGATTAAATGAATTGTCAAATACAAACTGCCTAGCATAGTGCCTAGCAATTAGTAACTTCTAAATAAATGTTAGTGTTGCTTCTGTTGCCTCTAAAGCAATAAATAAACTATTAGCACATAGTAGAAAGCCTATAAGGCATTTACACAATAAAAATCTGGGAACATGAGAATACTAGTTGGTATTTGAATTTGCATGAAGAGTAGTCACCTACCATTATGTCTTCGGAGAAATTCCTCCCTTGTTGATCTGCTAGATAGATGAATATTCAGCTGTAAGCTTATCTCTGACTACACTTTCTTCTACACTGAAAAACCCGTATGTCCTTTGACCTATAAACCAACTGAATTTGTAGTTGGAATTTCAATGTTATTACTACTATTTGATTTTTTTATTACCTCTTTTCCTTTCCCTATCATGTTTTCTGCTATCTCAGAGGTATCTTCAGAGGTAATTGATATTCTAATTTGTCTTACATGTCTTAGCAAGTAATTAAATCTCATAATTGGTAAGTTGTCATCCAGAACTTAGGGAAACTTAATTTTGAGAATTAAGTAGTTCATAAATACCTAAGAAAAGAAATTTAAATCTGTGAAGAAAAGATTAATACTGATTAAAACAAACTTAACAAAACCAGCAATAATAATATTGAAGCCCCATTCTTGATAATTTTAGGATTAAAAGCTGCAGAGGTGTCATCACTCCCATCATCAATTGTCTTGGATGCCAAAGAAATCACAAGTCAAATAACCAGACAAATTTTGGTAAGAAACTCTTTAGCAATAAGAATTGTTTTTCAAATTCAAGAAAATCCTTTTAGTGTACATTTTTATTATGGCCTTGGATCTACATATACATAATTAATAATTAAAATATTTAAAACAAAAACCTAATTCCTAGATAAAGAAAATCGTTTTTACTTCTCAAAACTTTTTTGGTTTGATCTATTATAACTTTTCCCAGCATACCTACTAATAAGATAGGAGACAAAAGTTAAACAGTTCAGTTCCTACTTGTTGCTACACTGACTTTATGATAAGAAAAGAAATCTCTATAAAGTAAGCATTAAAAATAAAAATCACTATGCACAACATTTTCATGTCTTTTTAAATAGTTTTCAGAGCTCTTCTATCCATTATCATATATAAGCCTCATAACTCTTCATGAAGCAGTTAGGTCTAATAAAAGATAAATAATAAAGGTATTATTTTTATGTGCATTTTTACAGCTGAGGTTCATAGAGCTTAAGTGATTTGCTAGGAAGCAGTAGATCCAACACTGAATTCACATCTGTTAACTGAAAATTTGGAAATCTTTTTTAATTTTTTTACATCAGGTTGCCTTATATTGTTTTAAGAATCCAGTGTGTTCAGTAAACTAAGCTATGTGCAGTATGAAATTTTCTTCAGTATTAACAGTTTCCTGTGTCTTTCACTCTTTCTTAACCTGCCTTCAGTTTTTCTTTTGCATTCCTCAGTCTTTTGACCTCCTAGACTGCTTTTATGACTTTACTTGCCTAACTACTCCATTGGAATTCCTTCGCCAGTAATTTTGGCAGTGCTTCACTTCTAAAGAACCTCTTATTACCTAGTTCTTCAGAATTCCTCTTGCCAAATTCCAATTATGGGCAACCTCTCCAGTAGCCTTCTAGGTTTTGGATTTCCTGATGCTGCTCAAAATATATTCAGGCTAATTTTAGCCACTGCAAATTAGTATATACTAACTTTGATTGACTATTTTACTGAATAGTTTTTTCTTCTCTTCCATTAATCTATGTGGTTTCTTATAGTAACTCTTTCAAAATGTTTCTACTCTTCCTGAGCCCTCAATAACCTTACTCTCTACAAAAAAATTTACCTCCTATACTTTTTGAGAGACTTGAGGTCATCCTGATGAGTCCTTGAACCTTTTCCTCCTTCAGAATTCTATTTTGGAATTTCGTTTTTCACCTATTTCTCTTCCTTCCTATCTCAGAGGAAGAGATTACCTTTCAACCTTTTTAAGGTTAACTTTTCTACCTTCTTTCCATCTCGATTAAGATCAGTTTCTTCATCAGTTTCTTTTCTTCTCTTTGCATCCTTAGTGTTTTTTTCAGTGGCTTTTTTTTTTTCCTATGAATATGGTTAGGTTTTTCGCAATAAATCCTTTTTTTTCTTTTACCTTCTCAAACTATATTTCTCTTCCTTTTACTGCCAGTTTCCCAAGAGTAATCTATACTTGCTTCTTCCATTTTCCACTTGCAAACTGGATCTTGTCATCACTCTACAGAAAGTTTCCTCTTAAATACTAACTATTCATAAAATCGTATGACCTTTTTTTCACTTCTCATCTTCCCTGTTCCCTCTATGGCGTTTGGCACTACCCTTCTTTCCCTTTTCATAATTCTTCCCTGTCTTGACTACTGTGGAATTGTCCTCTACTGGATGTTCTCATTCTCCTACCTCTTTGATTATCACTTCTTTCCTTTCTTCACCAGTGCTTTATATTATTCCACCTACCTAATAGAAGTATTCCTAAGATTTTACCATTGTTTCTTCGTTTAAAATTCTATACTCTTGGTGATCTCACCTTTCCTCAGCCTCCATTTTCATTTCTTTTTGACTCTGAATCTATATATTTTTATTCATATTTCTTCTTGAAATCTTAATTTATGCTTTCACTCTTCAGTAGGTTCAAAATTAAATTTATCATCTTTTGAAAAATCTTCTCATCTCTTCACTTTCAGATCTCCCAGTGACCCATCAGAGCTATGAATCCTTCTTCTTAATTACCTCTCATTAGGACTAAGCAGTAGGTTCTCTCTCTTTTCCAACCCATCCTACATACTTCTACCAGATTTTCTTCTAATGCATAGTTCTTATGTTGTTTCCTGCTCGGAAATTTTCAGTTGTTTCTTACCAAATAAAAGTTGAACTCCTTAGCCTAATGTTGAAAGTCTTCTATGATTATTTCTTAAAATGTAATCTGAGGATTACCTACGTTAGAATCACCTGGGATACTGGGTACCATCCCAGATTTTCAAGGGTCTCCTGTGGCTCAAGGATTTACGTTTTTAACAGTCTTCAGATGATTTTTAAGCAAACTAAAGTTTGTTAACTACTGCTTTATGATCTCCCTTTGTTTACTACCTCAGTGTTATATAACATTACTCAATTTAACTATAACGTACATTTCTGCCACATTGAATTACTTGTCATTTCATCATTTTGACCTAATTGTGTACCATACTTTTTAATGTGTTTGCTCTCTCTGTTTCTTCTATCTGGAATGCCCTCCCTTCTAGGCTCTTCTATCCATCAAGATTCATTTCAAATACTCCATCCTATTTAAGCTTTTCTTGACACAAGCTGGAAGTGAACTTTCTGTCCTCTGAACATTTTATATCCCTCTTATGGGACTTTTCATGATTAATCAGTTGCTTGTAAACATGTCTGTTTCACTGTAAGACTGAGCTTTTTGACTTTCATTATCATGTCAGGATGACATTTTTGTATGCCCCCATAGTCATGAATGCAAGTTATAGGGTCTGGAATATAGATAATAATAGATATTCAATAACTGTCATTTAAATAATAAACTGATAGTTGATGAATCAGTGTATCAAATAGATGGATGGATCAATATATGATAATCTTATTCTACCTCACGGAGTTGTATTCATTTTTCCTATAGTGAAAGTAGAGAAATATCTGGAATTCTTGGCTATTGAGGAGTTGAAGGGATTGTATTTCCCTTTGTGAATGGAAACTAAGTCTTTACATAAATAGTTAAGATTGAAAATGCTGCTTCCTCTATCTAGCTCAGGCAAAGAAATGAATGAAGTATTTTCTAGCTATACTCCCAACCCTGAAGGGAAGTATTCAAGGACTGAATATCTAAAGGTCTTCCAAAGTATTAGAAGATTCCCATTTTAAACATTATTTCTTGGGTATCCTTAAGTATAGTTTGTAAGTATAATTAAGACATAATTTCAACTAGCAATTTATGTTGCTTATTTTAAAAATGGAATTTACCCCTCAGGCAGTATTTTCTTTTAGGCTCTAGCAATCCTGTATGTGAACTGTTTTGAGGGACAAGCAGTTTACTGATGACCCATTCTGTCCACTAGTTTATCTGTTGGGGAATTAAAGTAGGAGATACAGAGTAGTACTCTGAGTGACATTTAAAATTATGAAAACTGCATAGCAATGAGCAGAGTGCTATTTTCCCATACCTTTTTGATGAGAAAGTGTTTGTAGAACATAACTCTGTGGATTTTCTATTACTCTTTGGTGTTGTGTTGAGATATTTGTCCGTTTAGCAGATTTTTTTTTTTTTCATTGTGAAGTGGTTTTCAAGGATTAAGGATCTGTCATAAAGTAGTAAATACTCATGTGAAATTTTATTCTCCAAAATAATATTTATTTCTTCTGGTACATGATTTGCTAGTTGGATGGGGCTGACTTATCCAAAGGGATTGGTTAACCATTGAGTTCTTATTTCTATGAAAGGAGATAGAATATTGCCAAAATAAAAATCATACTATTCATATTTTAATTTTTATCTATATTTTTTCAATAACAGCAAAGCCAAAGGAGTACCCCTGAGATGGAAAGACAGAGAGCTGTGTACCATCTAGCTACTAGGCTCATTCAAACTGCTCGAAACTCTCAGTTGGATCCAGACAGTTTACGAACATATTTAAGTAATCTCAAAAAGAAGTATGAAGCAGATTTTCCCAGGGCTGAACAAGTTTCAGGAAACAGTGAAGAATAATAACAACTCACATCTTATACTAATGAAATAATATGTCTTAATATGAGGAACCTAGAATTCATTTTTCCCAAGAGCAAAAGAAAGTAATATTTGCTAAATTTTGTATTTTAATTGAAAATTACATTATATTAACCTCAGAATTATCATCTATATGTTCTATATAAGAAAATATTTGTTATATAACTTAAAAAATGAGAACTATTTAAAGAACTGATTTTTATGTTAGACAAAAGTCTAACGAGACACTTTTTTCTCATTTATGAAACTTCATGTTAAGTTTATTTATATTTACAAGTTATGGTTTAAAATGTTATCATAAATAGTTTAGCTAAAAGAAATCTTTCTTTGCAGGTCTGAAAACTTAGGCGAGGTTTTCTTTTACACTGTTATTCAGAAGCAATATTTCTTTTACATTCTTATTATGACTCAATGATTTCTTAATTAATACCCCCAAATTCCAACACTGGATGCTTCTGAAGTTTGTTAGAATGATACTGAGAATTTTAAAGTATTCTTTTTGGCATTCAGTATAGTTCTAAAGGGTGAAATTCAGCAAATAGATATTTTGTAACGCAGAGAGTGTTTCTGCAAGGAGTAGTTACCAAATAGCCAGGTATTCCATTTTCTACTCACCAACTTCTTCTCTTTTCCCTTTTCCAAATTTTCATTTTTGACCATCTTTTTTAGGTGAGTAAACAAGGCAGCAGAAAGGTAATATTGATATGTTTGCCTTAATTGTTGGTTCACAAGGGAGCATTTTATAAATTGTGTTTCCACAGGCATGTGGCTCACACCACCTTTTAGAGTTAACCCAAAGGTTATTCTGGTTTTATAAATGGACAAAAGAAAATGGAAGACCATCAGTTGTTCAGTAACTGCAAAGAGCTGTTGTCTTCTCAAACACCTTATTTCTATAGTTCCAGCTCAGTAGAAGACTTATTCACATAATCTCAGCCCAAAGGCCTAAGATAGGGAAATTACTCTTGGAAACTTAAGTATCTGGAACTCAGGGTATACATTCAGTAAGCTGCAAGATTCATAGTTACTTGTATTACTGTGAATTACTATTACAAAAAATTGTTCACAGACTGATTAGGGCCCTATTTTTTGTTAATATATACATATTTTATTTTATAAAATATAATACTAATATTTTTGACTTTATTCAGCATTCTAAGTACACATTAGTAGCCAGATATATTGAAAAAGTTATAATTTGAATGACACATAATTTTTTTGAAAAATAATTGTAAATTAGTGTTAATTACGTTAGATATATACTAAATGTCTTATTAGACTACTTCTATTTCCTATTCTCATGTTTTAGAAATAGAGCACCACAGTATTTGAATTTGACCATTAGTCACATTTCAATTCACAGCCTTTGAAATGAATTATATTTTATGCAGTCATTCCTAAAAGCAGATAATTTAGGTTTGTGGCAAATTTCTAGAAGGTACTGAGGAGGAAAAGGGAATGGCACATTGTTTGGGAGGGCAGGGAAGAAAAGGGAGGAAGCAATAACAGGGAGAAGGGGAGCAGGCTGTGGAAGAAAAACAGGCAAGCAGAGACAGGTGTGAAGTATTAAATATGCTGAATATCATTTACTCAAATGTATTAATTTCCCTTTACATTTAACCCCAATATTAAATTCCACCAGACTTTTAAGAAATTCTTCATCATCATTCTGCAGCTTTTGATGCAAAAACTGCAGCCAACTGATTAATCCTTTTATTTTAGATTTGGAATACTGAAATAAAAATGGGTTTATATCTTCTTAAAATTAAATACTTTTTCTTCAATCATTTTGTGTGTTGCCGAAACATATGAAAAAGCAAATCAAATGCAGATATAATTATAAAGTCATGGTACTATAGGATGGAGGTGAATGCTAGGAAGACAATCCATTCTTTAATTTTCAGGTCTATTTGCTCTACTCTTCAGTACCTCTTCGCCTTTGCCTTTCTCTAAAATTATAGATCATTATCTTATAATTCAGTCTTTTAAGATAAATGTCCATAATGTTTTAGGAAACTCCTTGAATTTCCACCTCAAAGTCATTCTTTTAGTCTGTTCCACCTTTCTCCTCACGTAAAGTAATCTTCTTCAAGTCTAGGGGTAAGGTATAGGGGAGTAGAGGAAAAGAGCAGCTTATCCTCATGCCTAGGAAGTAATACATTTGTTTATTTTTAAATTTGCATAACAGTAAAATTAAATCTTTTTTGGTCTACAATTTTATGAATTTTGGCACATTTATGGATTCATGGTACTACCACACTCAAGATGCACAACAGTTCTGTCACCACCAGATGATTCCCTTAGTACTGTCCCTTTGTAGCCAAATTCTTCCCTGACTCCTAACTTTAACCCAGCAATCACTGAGTATGGCTAAGCATTCCTTCCCTATAGTTTTGTTTTTACCAGTCATATAGCATGTAACCTTTTGAGACTGGCTTCTTTTACTGAGCATAATGTACTTTAGAATTTATCCATTTGGTTGTGCCTTTTTATTGCTGCCTGGTATTCCATTGTTTGTATGTACCACAGTTTATCCATTCACTCACTGAAGGACATTTAGGTTTCTAGTTTTTGGCGATTATGAATAAAGCTGTTACAAACATTTGTGTACAGATTTTTGTGTGAGTGTTAAGTTTTAATTTATCTAGGTTAAATAGGAGTGGAATGGCCCTGTCATATTGTAAGTGTATATTTAACTTCATGAGAAGCCTGCAGACTCTTTTCCAGAGGGCTTATACCATTTTACATTCCTGTCAGCCATGTATGAGAGGTCCAGTTGTCCCACATGTTCTTTAGTACTTGGTGTATTGTCAGTTTAAAATGTTTTTTTAGCCATTCTAATAGATATGTGGTGAGTAATTCATTTAAAATATTTTAAAGCTATTCTGATCATTCTTTAGCAAGCAGCGATTTTTAAAAATCTTTCTTTTTCCTAAATTATTTTTTAGCTGCTTTTTAGTTTAACCTCTCTGGTAACACATTTTTAAATCTTTCCCTTCAAGCAAAAGTTTCAGAGTTTGGTAAAAAAAACTACCAAAAATATAATTCAATAATATTTATTATGGAACAGACAACGTACTAGGTGCTAGGCGCACAAAAGATGTCTGACCTTGAGGTAGACTTTTCAGGTGTACTTAAGAAAAAAACGCATGTAGTAGCGTTGGAACACCATGTGATAAGTACGATAATATAGGAACATAAGAAGGGTAGTAGCACAAAAAATGTTTACAGTTCTTTGTGCGTCAAGGGAGTTTAAAAGGTAGTAAAATATGTCAAGTGTTCAGGAAGGGAAGAGCATTTTAGATAAGGATCAGCATATGTAAAAGCAAAGAGATGTGAAACAGTAAGCAGTTTGGTTTAGCTGGGGGATAGAGTGCATATGAGAGAGTGGCAAAAAGATGAAGTGCTTTATATCAGTTTCTCCTTTAGATGACTGAAGAGTTTTAAGGTCTGTTGCTAGAGAGTGGAAGAGGATGGTGGTGGTGGTAGTAGAGGAATAGCATGATAAGATTTCCATTTTAGAAAGATCATCTGGGTGGTAGCATAAATGGTTTGGGGATGTGTGGTTGAAACCAAGGAGATGAGATAGTTTAAGGAACTCGGTAGTGCAGAAGAGAATTGATGATTAAGGGTAGAAACAGTGAGAATGGAACAGGCTTGTGTGTGTGTGTGTAAAGGAGGAGAATGGAGAGGGTGGAGTGGCTGGTGGAGGAGAGAAGACATTGATTTGAAAGATATTAAGGAGATTTAGTGTTGATTAACCAGATTTAGCGATTCATGACTTATCCGATTTTTTAGTGAGGGGAAGGTGTTATGGATTGAATTGTGTCACCTTGAAAAAGATTCGTTAAGTCCTAACCCCCTGTACTTCAGTATGTGACCTTATTTGGAAATAGGATCATTTCAAATGTATTGATAATTAGTTAAGATGAGGTCATACTGGAGGAGGGTGGGCCCCTGATCCAATATGACTGGTGTCCTTATAAGAAGATTGCCATGTGAAGACACAGAGACTCAGGGAGAATGCCATGTGAAGATAGAGGATTGGAGTGATACATCTACAAGCCAAAGAATGCCAAAGATTGCTGGAAAACCACCAGAAATTAGGAAGGATTCCCCTACAGTTTTCAGAGGGTGTGTGGTTCTGCTAACACCTCAATTTTAGACTTCTGGGCTCCAGAACTGTGAGACGATAAATTACTGTTGTTTTAGCCACCTAATTTTTGTACTTTGTTATGGCAGCCCTAGCAAATTAATACAGAAGGGAAGAGTTAAATATGACTCTAGGTGGTGATGCCATCAACCATGTTGAGAAATATGGAAATAATAAGAATTCCAGTAGAAGGAAGTTTCAAAGAATTCCCTGACAGTCCAGTGGTTAGGACTCGGCATTCTCACTGCCAGGTTCCTGGGTTTGATCCCTGGTCCGGGAACTAAAATCCCGCAAACCATGTGACATGGCGCCCCCCCCCCCCAAAAAAAAAAGAAGAAAGAAGTTCCAGAAATTTAGGTGCTGCTTGTTGCCCACTCTCTAGCATAGGTATGAGCTATGTTCAGTAGAAGTGATGACTAGATAAAATTCATTAAGCTCTGTTCGAGTGGATGGAAATTAGGGAATAAATGTAAAAAGATTTGCTAAAATATTTGCCCAGAAGAATCACTTCATCTGGATCAGCAGTCTAGTTTTTCTTTATAAGCTAGATTAAGATTTTTGTTTTTTTTTTAACTTTCTTCATGTTAACACATATTTCCAACTAAAATAATTATCATATGCTACTGGTAAAATATTCAAATATTAATACATTGTGTGTTGTTTGAACTTCCTATATACTTATTTATGGGCTTAAAATATGCTCAATCATAATTAAATGTAGTTTAAGTGTAATAAGTAAACATTTCTATAATCCAACCCTGTAATGCAGTTAAGGGAACGAACGTGGAAGGAGAGGAAAAGCAAGTGATCTAGTTATATTGTTACTTGGCTATTTCCATTCTGTTCTTTAGAAACTTAAATCACACAATTGTTTTGTCTTACTATAGATACCCTTTTCTTATGAATTGTCAAAATTTTGATAGTCCCCAGATTGCAGATAGTGAGGATGGATACTGTCTACCATAATCTACTGAAATGGATCTAAATGCAGTGATGAGGTGGGGAACAGATTCTCATTGTCAAGGACTGTGAAGTGTCTAAGATTTTTACCTTACTTGCAAACTAGCAGTTTAGCTTACTATACTGTTTTCTGTCAGAAGACGAAAGACTGGGTCAGAAACAAAGATCTTTATTACTAGTGACACAGCATGCAGCATGAACTTCTTGTTTGTGTTGGTTCCACGTACCCCCATCCTCTAAGATGTGTAGTTGTCCAGGTAGATGTGCACACAGTGGATTGGTGTTATAGCTGAAGAATCCCAAGCTTGGGAAACTCCAGGCTTTTAAAATGAGCTTCAAGCAAACCTCCTTGAACACTTCCCCAGAGGAAGACATTGCCTTTATTATATTAGATATTGAGCAAAACTGCCCTCTGCTCAGAGGGAGTCACTATCTCTGTCTTCTAAGGCTGCTCACTATACAAACATCCTTAAAAAGATAGTCAAGGGTAAGACAGTTCCTCTGCCCATAAGACAGGTGGAAACATGAGAGACCCATGGAGAATTATCTTCCAGTTCTCATCTTTGTGTTGCAACAGTTTGACCACATAGTTATATAGAGAACAGTCTAATACCCTAGATATTCAAAAAGCAAAGAGCTAAAAAATTGTTGTAGAATACATTCTAATTTTTTTAAGAAAACAAGTTTCTTTGTAACCAAAGGATATGCAGATTTAACTGATAATAGTTTCATTTTGATGTGATGTTGGGTCAAAATTGTTTCTTTTTTTGTATTAAAATGCATATAATTTGGGGGTAGATGAAATGGGTGAAGGTGATCAAAAGGTACAAACTTTCAGTTATAAATAAATCCTGAGCATGTAATGTACAGCATGGTGACTATAGTTAATAATATTGTATTAGGTATTTGAAAGTCGGTAAGAGAGTAGATCTGGAGTTCTCATCACAAGAAAAAAAACTTGTAACTATGTGTGATGATGGGTGTTAACTAGACTTATTGTGGTGATTATTTCACAGTATATAAATTTATTGAATCATTCTGTTATATACCTGAAACTATTTTGTTTTACACAATTATATCTCATTAAAAAAATACTGCTGGGCTAGTATTTAGGGGTATCACATACCAAAACACCCAAGCTCCAAGTTGTAACTTAAGGCTAATTACATCCAAATATAATCTATTTCTGTCATCCTATTCCCAACACTTTAGTTGACTAATTCTTTACCTTGTATTATTTGTGACCATGGATGCTACAGAATTATAAATTCTTCTCTCAAGGAAGGGATCACCTCTTAATTTCATTAATTATTCCCTACTACCAAACACAGTGTTTTATTTTCAAAATAACTCAGTAAACGTTTGTTATTATGGATATAAAATATAAAATAATATTTACCTAACTTAGGACATACTAAAAATAAGAGCTTCAGAGTTCAGAACATTAATATGACCAGATTTTCCACAAGTAAGAATGCTCTAAGGCCAAAAACAACTTTTAAAAACAGAATAAAAGCATAAATCTAAAATATTTTTTAAATGCATATAATTTGTTACACTGTATAGAAAGTTAATGGGTAGAGCCATATGTTAATTTAAAAGTGATTCATTTAGGGTGTCATGTGAAAATATATTTTCTAATGTAATGTTCAATGCAGTAAAAATTTGTGTGAAGTTAATAGTTTATTAACTTCTAAACCATACAACAGTGAGCGTCCTTAAAGAATGCAGAAAGACGTGCATTAGCTTTCTAAATTCAGGTAGTTCTGTAGACGAACAGGAATTAGAAGTGAAAATATTCCATTTGGGAGCATATTGTTGGTCAATAGTTGAGCCCTGATGGTTATTCTGCAAAGATGTAATAGTTCACATGGATCTTTGTATCTTGTTGAAGGAATGTAGTCCAGCCAATTTGAAATAATTGGACGTCTTCCTAAACTTAGCTGCGTCTAAAGAAAAGAGAAATAGTTAATTTTGTAATATTAATCATTGGATTAGTTCAAATTATAAACATTTTAATTTTTTTATTTGAATTCACAAAATGTATCTTAAATTTATTTAAACTTTATAATGTTTTTTCTAAAACATTTTCACCTGAGGCAAGAATTTTTACTCCCATTTTATTCTCACAATCATATATAAGGTTTAATGTGTCTAAGGACACAAAACATTATTTCTTACAACAGTGAATCTATATGTTTTTAATTTTAGACAGATCATACACTTATGGTTTATTAACTTCTTCTAGAGTAGTGTTGCCGATTTGACCAGTTTGACTGGAATTATCTAGGAGACTTTAGAAAATATTAATGCTGAGGTTCTACTCCAGAATTTCTGATTTAGTTGGTGGGGGGTTGGGCACAGACAACATAAATCCTAAAAGTTCCACCAGGTGATTCCAACCATTGTAGAGTAAAACTATATACTGCTGAATCATGAGAAGACCTAACAAGAGGCCCATACACATGAAGATAACTTTTTATGTTTTAGTTAAGCTACCCTTTTAAAGATTTGGTTCTAGAAGCCAAATGTTATTAGGCTGATTTAGAAGTAAAAGACATTGCTGTGTTATAGAGGTACTTCTCCAGAAGAACCCACCCTCTACAGACTACATGACACTTTAACTTAAATGATATATAATTTTTCATTGTTCAGTAAACAATTATTTAAAGAATATCTCATATATACTCAGCATTGACCTCGGTGCTTGGGATAATTGCTAGGCTACGCAAAATAGACATAGCCTCTGCAATCACAGAACTGTGGTCTAGAAGTAAAGATATCTAAATGTATATTTACAATAAAACTGGCAAATGTGGAAATGAAAAGCAGGGTTATTTAAAGTTCTTTAAGCTGGTTTTTATGCCATTTTTCACCTTATTGCTCAATGCTACTTCACCTATTAAGCTGAAATTGATTGGAATCCAGCTTTAACTATTTTGCCACTCAGTTGATTTTGATCAACTCATTCTATCCTAGTACTCTTCTATTATGAGTGTACCTCAGCAATAGCATTCATGGAGCTGGTTGAGAATCAATATGTCCTATAAAAATTGTGCAGGACTAACACTGGACAAGGACAAGCAAATTACTAAAGAAGCAAAAAAAATTTTAACATTTTTATTGGAGTATAATTGCTTTACAATGGTGTGTCAGTTTCTGCTGTATAACAAAGTGAATCAGCTATACATATACGTACATACCCCTATCTCCTCCCTCTCGTGTCTCCCTCCCACCCTCCCTATCCCCACCCCTCTAGGTGGACACAAAGCACCAAGCTGATCTCCCTGTGCTATGCGGCTGCTTCCCACTAGCTAGCTATTTTACATTTGGTAGTGTATATATGTCCATGCCACTCTCTCACTTCATCCCAGCTTACCCTTCCCCCTCCTTGTGTCCTCAAGTCCATTCTCTATGTCTGCATCTTTATTCCTGTCCTGTCCTTAGGTTCTTCAGAACCATATATATGTGTTAACATATGGTATTTGTTTTTCTCTTTCTGACTTACTTCACTCTATATGACAGTCTCTAAGTCCATCCACCTCACTACAAATAACTCAATTTCTTTTCTTTTTATGGCTGAGTAATATTCCATTGTATATATAGAGAAGCAAAAAAATTTTTTTTATTTTTTTGTTTTAAAAATTAGTTGCCAAGGACTTCTCTGGCGGTCCAGTTGTTAAGACTCCACGCTTCCAGTACAGGTGGCACGGGTTCAATCCCTGGTCAGCGAACTAAACTAAGATTCCACATGCCGTGTGGTGCAGCCATAAAAACAAAAACAAAAACAACAAAAAACAGCAACAAAAATTGGTTGCCAGGGCTTCCCTCGTGACACAGTGGTTAAGAATCTGCCTGCCGGGCTTCCCTGGTGGCGCAGTGGTTGAGAATCTGCCTGCCAATGCAGGGGACACGGGTTCGAGCCCTGGTCTGGGAAGATCCCACATGCCGTGGGGCGGCTGGGCCCGTGAGCCACAATTACTGAGCCTGCGCGCCTGGAGCCTGTGCTCCGCAACAAGAGAGGCCGCGATAGTGAGAGGCCCACGCACCGTGATGAGTGGCCCCCGCTTGCCACAACCAGGGAAAGCCCTCTCACAGAAACGAAGACCCAACACAGCCATAAATAAAATAAACATAGAATAATCATTTAAAAAAAAAAAAAAAAGAATCGGCATCCTTTGTTTAAAAAAAAAAAAAGAATCTGCCTGCCAATGCAGGGGACACAGTTTCAAGCCCTGGTCCGGGAAGATCCCACATGCCGCAGAGCAACTAAGCCCGTGTGCCACAACTACTGAGCCCGCGCTCTAGAACCTGTGAGTCACAACTACTGAGCCCGTGAGCCGCAACTACTGAAGCCCACACGCCTAGAGCCCATGCTCCGCAACAAGAGAAGCCACCGCAATGGGAAGTCCACGGACCACAACCAAGAGTAACCCCCTCTCGCCACAACTAGAGAAAGCCCATGCGCAGCAACGAAGACCCAATGCAGACAAAAATAGATAAATAAAATAAATTTTTAAAAAAATGCTTTAAAAATAAAAAAACTGGTTGCCAAAATAATTTGACGAATTTGCTCTCCTTACAGTTGGCCCAGGCATGGTTGATTGATGTGCATTGTTAAGGCTTAAAAAAATTGAAGACCCAGCAGAACTATATTTCTTAGGAGTTTATTTCTGAAGTCACACCTTTAAAGATAAGGGGAACTGCTAGATTCCTTGGCACTTTGACTGGTTTAAATTTATAGGGGTAGCTTTCTTTACATTATGCAGACTTATTTCTTTTTTTTTTAATTAATTTTTATTGGAGTATAGTTGCTTTACAATGTTGTGTTAGCTTCTACTGCACAGCAAAATGAAACAGTCATACATATACATATACATATATCCCCTCCATTTAGGACACTACAGTGTATTAAGTAGAGTTCCCTGTGCTGTACAGTATGTTCCCATCAGTTGTCTATTTTAGACTTATTTCTTGATACTAATAGACACAATACAATTTGATGCTGAAACTTACAGTTCATTTTGACAGGATAAACATGCCCTTCATGTGGTTGATTTTTTTTTTTAAACCTTATCAAGGAGAAACTCTTCACATTTCTGAGGGATAGATATTTTCAATTGAGCAAATATTTAAAGCCTTTATATTTTCATGCTTAAAATTGTTCAGGAATTTTGAAAAGGAAAATGTGTTTCTTGGTATGTGATTATAGTGGGGAGAAATGTAACTTTCATTTTACAATATTCTATTGGAAAAGAAGTCTGTTAAAAGTTTAATTTGTTCTGGGTTTTTTTTTGTTTTTAAATTTATTTAATTTATTTATTTTTGGCTGCGTTGGGTCTTTGTTGCTGTGCGCGGGCTTTCTCTAGTTGTGGTGAGTGGGGGCTACTCTTCATTGCAGTGCATGGGCTTCTTATCGCGGTGGCTTCTCTCGTTGTGGAGCACAGGCTCTAGGCTTGTGGGCTCAGTAGTTGCGGCTCGCGGGCTCGGTAGTTGTGGCGCACAGGCTTAGTTGCTCTGCGGCATGTGGGATCTTCCCCGACCCAGGCTCAAACCTGTGTCCCCTGCATTGGCAGGCAGATTCTTAACCACTGAGCCACCAGGGAAGCCCTGTTCTGTTTTTAAGAGAGATAGAAATCCTAATAAACAGGTTATTATGTAATTAGAATGTAATAATAATATACATCTACTTAATAACTACTAAAATAAACTATACTAACTTTTAAAAAATTATTTCATATTTAGAGGACATAAAATTATGAAATAAAAGAGCTAATGTTCAAGATAATTAGAATTTTGCCTATTTTTAATTTATAAGCATATACTCAGTGATTCACTGGATTGATAGGTTAAAAATTAACTTTATTCTTGCCTCACAATTTTATCTTAAAATTGATCAATATTTGAACCCACACCCAAAGTACAATATTTTGCTTACCTCTATTTCCCTGGTTGAAATGACAGAAAGCACTCTGGAACAAAGCACTAAACATGTTTTGGCATCTTCCTGGATGTCTACCAGTTCTTGATCAACCATTATTCTCACTCTTGAGGGGTAGAGCAATATTGTTAACACAATGTTGATAGGGTTTTTTTCTCTTTCTACGATCCCATATTGCAGGAGTATTTTTAAGATATTGGATTGTCTCATCTGAGCTACATAAAGTAGAGGTGTGATGCCACTTAATGGGCTTGGACAGTATACTGGTGTGAAAGTTCTGTGAATCAGACAAACAAGAAAAACCTCACTGAATATAGAATTAAGGAATGTGGTAAAAACTTTGTCTTAACAGTAAAGGGAAAATAATAGTATTATCTTAAATAGTAAATATCTTAAATAACATTAATGTAACTTCTCCTTTATATATAGTATGTCTTAAAAAGAGTTTTCCACTCAGAATCTAGGCCAACCTGAAGGTCAAAAAATAAGAAAACTGTACTACACACTTAAATCCCCTTTACACTTATAAAAACAAACAAACAAAAAGATTTACAATGTGTGGAAAGTGTTTAGTTTTAGTAATAGCAATTCTGTTTCTCATTTGAGAAATCCATAGTGATTAGAACTAATATTATAAAACTGATATAGCTCTGGAAAATCTAAAATGGAAAAGAGGGACAGACTTTTTTATTTCGCTTTATTAATAGAACAGAATTCTGTGACCCTTTTGTTTTTGTTGTTCTTGATCATGTATCAGGCTTGAGATTGAATTGAGTTTGAAAATTAGACTGAAAAGGAATAAGTGCAACTACCTTAATTCTATTTTTTCACTTTAATAAAATCAAAGTTGATATTTTCAGGTTGAAGAAATGTAAATTATGATGAGGGTCATATCAGGTCCCTCAAGGACAGAATTTAATTTGCCTTCTTCAGTAGAGTTTTGAGAGTTCTCTGAAATCTTGTTTTTCCTGGAGTGCTATATGATGGCTGGACTTGAAAATTTCTCCTCCCTTATGACAGAAATGAAAATGTTATTTTTTTCTAATTGTGTATAGTTCTTGCAATTGTTTCATTTAATAGACATTTAAGTTTGCTATTGAATTGATCACTATATGTAGATAAGACATGGTAGAATCAGCCACAGGGAATTTTGTATTAATTATCAAGCTTTGATTTGGCCAAATAGACATGGCTTTTAGGACTAAAGAAAGGGAAATTTTATTTATGGTCCTTGCCTCTGGAATTCTCTTGATTGGTCTAATAAAATACTAATATATTCTGCAGAACAGCATACAAACTATAAATATTAGTTTTGGACAATTATGCCTAGCAAGAAAAGCATTATTCAAAAAGAACTTTAAGATTTCAAATAATTAAGATGGGAGGCAACATGGTATAGTGCTAAAAACAACAGAGATTTAAAGGTTCTAGGTTCTAGGTTTTAGTTCTCCTAACTAATAAGTCAGCTTCTTTGAGTCTCCATTTCCTCATGCATTTATGTATTCATTTGCTCACCCATTCATTAACTAATTTATTTAACACTGGCTTGTCCAGAGTGTACTGAGTACTAGATATGCAAAGATGAAAGATGTAGTCCTTGATCTCAAGATGCTTATTATAGTCTAGTAAGGGAAACAAACAAGTAATTCAGTAAATACAATACAAGGTGATAATTGCTACAATAGAAACATGCTTGGGGAACTGTAGAAGCACCAAGGAGGGGCACCTAACTCTACCTGGGTTAGTCATTGCCTGTAGGTTATTCTGGATCTAAGACTTGAAGGTCATAGTAGGTGTTTGGCAATAAAAAGATTGGAAAGAATGTTTCATTTACAAACATAAACCAACACTGGAATATTGTTATGCAAGAACTAGCTATATAAAATACATCTTTTGTATTAGATAAGTTCTCTGGTTGAAGTGTATTTGGGGTCCTAGAGACCTCCCATATGGTGATTCTCTTGTCAGGAGCTCCAAAAAGTACAGTTTGAAAATTACTAGACCAACTAGTTTATCTCCAAAGCTTCACTGAGCTCTGAAATGCCAAGATTTTGTGATTAAAAAAAAAAAATAGTGTGGTGCAGTGCAGAATAGTGTTTTAGAAATTAAGAAGTGGGATTTTTGTCATCACTCTACCAGTGGCACTATATATATCCTTCTAATTCTGTATAAAATATATATACACTCTCTCCTAGAGTCATCTCCAGATCAATATTGTCCTGAACATCTCATCTTTTTCACAAATACTTCCAACACATATCCAAAATTGAACTTCTAAACTACTTCTATATTCCCTCTCCTGATTGTTGGTATTCACTTTCCCAAACCACCACTGCATTCAACTCTTTTACATTTCTTTGATTTGTGTATGTTCTTCCCTTCCATTTTCAATTCTGGGACAAGTCTTGCTCATCGTATAAGACCCTGTCTAATAAACTCTATGGCACTTTGTACATAGCTCCATTAAGCTCTTATAATTTTGGACAACTTGCTTAATGTCTCTAATCTTTCATTTTCTTATCTTCAAAATCAATGGGTGGGCAAGATAAACTATAAAATTTTAAGTTCTACAGGGCAATACTCTTTGTCTGTTTAATACACTTTTATATCCCTAAATGCCTAGAACAATGCTTGGCCCATAGTACATACTCAAATATATGTTAATTGATTTTCTTTTTTACCATTATCCTGAAAAATATTATTAATTTTGAAGTTATTCTGTAGCTTTCGGGCCTAATCAGAATTTTAGTGAAGCACAATCATTTAACATTTTCAAAAGCAATCTAATTTATTCATCTTGCTAACTCTTAAGAAGATATTTGCCTTAAGAGACTTATAAGTATGGGAATTCAAGGGACTTAGGGGACAAAAAATACTGTAAGTGGCCCTTGTTAAGATGTAGAGATATTAGTTGATTTTAAGATATTAAGATTGACATTACTGTAGAAGATATTTTGAACCAAAAATGTTGAAAACATAACTAAAACTCAAATAGGTTTACAATGAGATTCAAAAGTCTAGTCCGTACCCAAATGACATATAATTAATCCTCATGTTTAAAGACCATGTTATTATAAACCAAAATTTGCTTAATCTGTCCTGACAGTTAATTATTACAGTACTTATATGGATGGAATGAGGCAAGCAAAGCAAGAATCAATTTTTAAATGTGAGGTTAATGAACTGAACCCTCTGTATCTGAAAACCTGTCATATATACACTTATGAAATGGGACATAATATTTCCATATAGACATGCAGGGAATGATTCCGTTTTGTAGCTATAATAATTATTTCTAAAAATTTTCCTAGCATTTCTCTTGTGGTTTCCAGCTGCCAATTTAATAGACCTTTCTTCATAATAATTTTATCTTTGATATTTGACACAGTTGACTTTCTTGAGATGTTTTCCCATGACTCTATGGGACCATTCTCTTCAAGTTATGCATCTACCTCTTTGACTATTCATTCTCAACCCTCTTTCACTGATTCCTCTTCCTCTGCCCTCAACATCTAAGTAAAGTAGATGTGGCCTTTTGACTAATTTTCATCTGATTAATTGTTCTCAGGCAATTTCGTCTATGACCATAACATGATAACTACTGTCTATTAATTTATTCAACAAATACTTACTGAATGCATACTGTATGTCAGGCACCCTTTTGGGTACTTGGGATATATGAGTGAACAAAACAGAGATGCCACTTTCTTGCTAATATAGTAGTGAGGGATAACAGACAATACATAACAGAATGAACATAGCAAACAAGGCAATTTTATAATATGTTAGAAGGTTTGATAAGTATTGTGGGAAAAAGAAAAAGTAGTGCAGGATAAGAAGTATGGAAGTTCTGGGAAGGTGCAGAGAGGGCATTTCTCAATTTTATTTTATTTATTTATTTAATTTAAATGCAGTTGACATGCAATATTATATTGGTTTCAGGTGTATAACATAGTGGTTTGATATTTATACACAATATGAATTGATCACCACAATTAATCATCTATCACCGTACAAAGTTATTACAATATTATTGACTATATTCCCTATGCTGTAAATTACATCCCCATGACCTATTTATTTTATAACTAGAAGTTTGTACCTCTTAATCTCCTTCACCTATTTTTCCCAATTCCATACCACCCATGCCGTGAAACCAACAGTTTGTATCTATGAGTCGGTTTCCTTTTTGTTTTGTTTGTTCATTTGTTTTGTTTTTTAGATTCCACATGTAAGTGAAATCATACAGTATTTGTTTTTCTCTATCTGACTTATTTCACTTAGCATAATGCCCTCTAAATCTGTCCATGTTGTCACAAATAGCAAGATTTTATTCTTTGGTATGGCTGAGTAATAATACATTGTATATATGTGTATATGTATATATGCACAGACACTACTTCTTTATCCATTCATCTATTGATGGACACTTAGGTTGCTTCCATATCTTGGCTATTGTAAATAATGCTGCAAGGAACATAGGGATGCATGTATCCTTTTTAATTAGTATTTTCATTTTCTTCACATAAATACCCAGAAGTGGAATTGCTGGATCATATGGTAACTCTATTTTTAATTTTTTTGAGGAAACTACATACTGTTTTCCATAATGGCTGCACCAATTTACATTCCCACCAACAGTGCGCAAGGGTTCCCTTTTCTCTACATCTTCACTAACAGTTATTGGTTGTCTTTTTGGTAATAGGCGTTCTGACGGGGGGAGGTGATATCTCATTGTGGTTTTATAAATATAGTTATTTATCTATTTATTTATTTATCTATTTATTTATGGCTGAGTTGGGTCTTTGTTGCTGCACACGGGCTTTCTCTAGTTGTGGTGAGTGGGGGCTACTCTTGGTTGTGGTGCGCAGGCTTCTCATTGTGGTGGATTCTCTTGTTGTGGAGTGCAGGCTCTAGGCATGAGGGCTTCAGTAGTTGTGGCACACATGCTCAGTAGTTGTGACTTGTGGACTCTAGAGCGTAGGCTCAGTAGTTGTGGCTCAGGGGCTTAGTTGCTCCATGGCATGTGGGATCTTCCTGGACCAGGGCTTAAACCCATGTCCCTTGCATTGGCAGGCAGATTCTCAACCTCTGCGCCACCAGGGAAGCCCTCATTATGGTTTTAATTTGCAATTCTCTGATGATTAGTGATGTCGAGCATCTTTTCACATATCTATAGGCCATCTGTATGTCTTCCTTGGGAAAAAATACCTATTCAGGTCCCCTGAACCTCTTTAAATTTGATTTTTGTAATATTGAGTTGTATGAGTTCTTTATATGTTTTAGATATTAACCACTGGTTGGATATATTGTTTGCATGTAACTCTCCCCACTCAGTAGGTTGCCTTTTCATTTTGTTGATGGTTTCCTTTGCTATCCAAAAGCTTTTTAGTTTGATGTAGTCCCATTCGTTTATTTTTGCTTTTGTTGCCCTTGCCTGAGGATACATATCCAAAAAAATATTACTAAGACTGATGTAAAATTGCATACTGCCTATGTTTTCATCTAGAAGTTTTATGGTTTCAGGTCTTATATTTAGGTCTGTAACCATTTTGAGTGTATTTTTGTATATGGTGTAAGAAAGTGGTCCAGATTGGTTCTCTTGTGTGTAGCTGTCCAGTTTTCCCAACACCATTTCTTCAAGACGTTGTCTTTTCCCCGTTGTATATTCTTGCCTCCTTTGTTATAGATTGATTAACCATATAAGCATGGGTTTATTTTTGGACTCTCTATTCTGTTCCATTGATCTATGTGCCTGTTTTTGTGCCAGTACTATACATTTTTGATGACTATAGCTTTTTAGTATAGTTTGAAATCAGGGAGCATGATACCTCCAGCTTTGTTCTTCTTTATCAAGATTGCTTTGGCTGTTCATGGTCTTTCAAGATTCCATACAAATTTTAGGATTATTGGTTTCAGTTTCATGAAAAATACCATTGTTATTCTGATAGGGATTGCATTGAATCTGTAGATTGCTTTGGGTAGTTTGGACATTTTAACTGTTAATTCTTTGAATCCATGAGCATGGTATATCTTTCCATTTCTTTCATCAATATCTTCAATTTCTATCATCAATATCTTATAGGGGTTTTTTTGGTAAGTTTATTTATTTATTTATTTATTTATTTATTTTGGCTGCATTGGGTCTTTGTTGCTGCACACAGGCTTTCTCTAGTTGCAGCGAGAGGGGGCTACTCTTCGTTGCAGTGTGCAGACTTCTCATTGCAGTGGCTTCTCTTGTTGCAGAGCATGGGCTCTAGGTGCTCGGGCTTCAGTAGTTGTGGCTCGTGGGCTCAGTAGTTGTGACTCGCAGGCTCTAGAACGCAGGCTCAGTAGTTGTGGCGCACAGGCTTAGTTGCTCTGCAGCACGTGGGATCTTCCCGGACCAGGGCTCGAACCCGTGTCCCCTGCATTGGCAGGCAGATTCTTAACCACTGCACCACCAGGGAAATCCCAATATCCTATAGTTTTCAGAGTACAGGTCTTTCACCTCCTTGGTTAAATTTATTGCGAGATGTTTTATTCTTTTGATACAATTATAAATGGGATTGTTTTCTTAATTTCTCTTTCTGATAGTTACTAACATTTAGAAATGCAATAGATTTCTTTATTGATTTTGTATCCTGCAACTTTACTGAATTCGTTTATTAGTTCTAATAAATTTTTGGTGGACCCTTTAGGGTTTTCTCTATATAGTATCATGTCACCTGCAAATAGTGACGGTTTTACTTTTTTCTTTCCAGTTTTTCCAATTTTGTCTCTTTTTCTTGTTTGATTTGCTGTAGCTAGGACTTCCAATACTATGTTGAATAAAAGTGGTGATAGTGGGCATCCTTTTCTTGTTCCTGATCTTAGAGGAAAAGCTTTCAGGTTTTCACCATTGAATAATATGTTAACAATGAGTTTATCATATATAGCCTTCATTATGTTGAGGTATGTTCCCTCTATACCCACTTTGTTGAGAGTTTATATCATAAATGGATGTTGAATTTTGTCAAATGTTTTTTCTGCCTCTATTGAGATGATTATATGGTGTTATTCTTTGTTTTGTTAATGTGGTGTATCAGGTTGATTGATTTACACATATCGAACCATTCTTACATCCCTGGAATAAATTCTACTTGATCATGGTGTATATCCTTTTAATGTATTGTTGAATTCGGTTTGTTATTCTTTTGTTGAGGATGTTTGCATCTATGTTCATCAGGGATATTGGCCTGTAATTTTATTTTATTTAATTATTTTTTTCAAAGTGCCTTTATCTGCTTTTGGTATCAGGCTAATGCTGGCCTCATAGAATGAGTTTGGGAGCATTCCTTCCTTTTCAATTTTTTGGATGGTTTGAGAAGGATTAAGTCTTCTTTGAATGTTTGATATTCATGAAAGTGTCTGGTCCTGAACTTTTGGCATTTTCCAATTTTAAATAGGATGATAGGAGAGGGCTCTACTGAAATGTGACATTGGATAAAGAAGAAGGAGATGAAGAAGTTAGCCATTTGGACATTTAAGAACCCTAAGGCAGGAGAGTGTGCCTGGGGTGGTGAAGGAAGAGTAAGGGAGCCTGTGTGGCTAAAAGTGTGAAAAGGGTGAGGGGTAGTAGGAAATGAGGACAGAGGTAATGGGATGTCACATCGTGTGAAGCCTTGCAGATCACTCTAAGAACTTCATCTTTTACCCTAAATGGAATGGAAGAGCCATTGGAGATTTTGAGTAAAAAAAGCAGCACAATCTCACTTTTATTGAGAATTTGTTATGGGATAGAAGGAGAGAAATCACTTAGCTTGGGTGATAACAGTGGAGATGATCAAATTCTGTATATTGTTTAAAGGTAGACTCAACAGATGTCCTGACAGACTAAGATGTGCAATATAAAAGAGAGACATCAAGGATGACACTACATAATAGCCACCTACTGCACATCTTTACCTGGATATCCCTTAGGCAATGCAAACACATGCGTCCAAAACGGACTTTGTAGTCTCTTGTAATAATTTTGATAGATTTGTGGCATGACCATTGTGGTAGACTGAAATGGCCTCTCAATATGGCAAAAAGGATTTTGAAGATGTAATTAGGATAAGGATCTTGAGGTGCGAGATTATCCAGGTGGGCCCAGTATAATCACAAGAGTCCTTATAAGAGGTGTCAGAGAATGATAGAAGCAGAGCCAGTGAAGGAGATAGGACTACAGTGTTGGCTTTGAAGATGGAGGAAGAGACCATGAACCAAGGAATGTAGGCAGCTCTAGAAGCTGGCAAAGGCAGCTAGAGCATCTAGCTAGAGCCCTCTAAGGCTCTCCCTTAGAGCCTCCAGAAGGAACCCACCCTGTGACATCTTGATTTTAGCCCTTGTAGCCTCATTTTGGACTTCTGACCTTCAGAACTATAAAATAATAAATTTATATTATTTTAAGCCACTAAGTTTGTGGCAGCTTTGTTACAGCAGCAAAAGGAAGCTAATACAATCATCAACAAGTCTCAAAATTTAGAAATCTGAAGATTAACTCTTCTCTTTCATTTTCTACTTCTAATCACCTACTGTAATGCCTGGTTATTCTATTTAGTAATACCTCTTCTTTTCCCTATTGCTATTGTTTTTAGTTTAAGTCCTCATTATAATTTACCTAGGGATTGGGGGAGATGGTGGTAGAGCAGATTAGTTCTTCCCCCAAAACTATTATAAGTACACATGTAATCTTAGTTAGCACACTGGGCATGCTATGCAAATTCAGTTTCAAGCACCTCCTCTAACCACCTCCCTCTTTTCAATCAGATTGCTTCCCTCAACCCTTCCTCTACAGAAATTCTGGAGCTGCCATTTTACCTGGAGTGTTTGAGCAGTCTACTAACTAGTCTCCCTAATTCTAGCTGCACCCTCCCTTCCCACAGTCCAGTCTTCAGATGGGAGCTGATGAATATTTTCATACTCCAAGTCTGAAAAGACCTTCACTGATTGGGCATCACCCGTGGTATAAATTTCAAATTCCTTAGTATGGCCTACAAAGGTCCTTCAAGGGTTCTCTTTTAGGCCTTATCTGTCACTATTACCTAATTTCCATCTCACTCTCTAGCAATTGCTGAATTGCCTGTAGTCACTGGATACAACATGTTTGTATCTCTCTTGGCTTTAGTCAACCTCTCTCTGCCTAGATTACATTTCTTCAAGGGAAAGACAGGGAAAACTCCTTTCTACATTTTAAAAATAAATTTAAGACATCACCTCTTCTAAAGTGCCTTCTCAGGTACCTGCTCCTCCCCAATAGTGTTGAAGATGTCCTCTGTTCTTTCTACCTCTATATGCTTCTATTTTTGAACTTATAGTATAATTATAATTTTTTATGGCTTATGTACTAGTCTGTGAGCTCTCCAAAATCAGGAAATATGTCTACTTTGTTTTTGTATCCTCAGCAAATAACACAGTGCCTGGTACTTAGAAAATGCTTAGTAAATGATTATTGTTATTTTAACTGAATGATGTCATCTCTCTTTATCCACTTACAGTTGCCATACTGTGGCATTTATTTTTGCAGGTTTATTGCAAAAATGAAAAAACTAAAGTTCCTTTCTCTCATTAATTCTGTTTCTTCTCCTCCAGGGACCTATTTAGACACTTCATTATTGGATTAGGGAAATTATCAAACTGGAGTGTATACAGGGGGAGGTGACCAAAGAATGATGCTGCTATGGAAATAAAGAACAACAGATAATAGGAAACGTAAGGTATTCATTATGGGAACATAATAGCTATGTTCAAATATTTGAGAGGTTTTCATACAGGACAGAGAATGAGTAGACTTTGTACTCTATATCTCTGGGGGCAGAGTTGGAGAAATGGAGACAATTCAGTGCACTATGAGGAAGAAGAATCTAATAAAGCTGTATAAAAATTCACAATAAAAAATTCACTTTTTCATCCAACACAATCTTCATTAACCACTTGCTATGTATCTGCATAGTTCTAGACATGAGGATTCAATGTTGAAGCAGTAGTCAAAGTTCCTCCTTTCATGGAGCTCACTTTTAGCAAGAGTAGACAGTGGACAACCAATGTGTGGTTGGAATATAGTGTTCAAGGGGGAGAATGACATGAGATTAGAATTCAGGAGATTGGATTTGGGGACAGATCATATGGGAGTTTTAAAAAATGGGTATTGAGTTTGAATTTTATTTCACCTGTGGTAGGAAAACTTTGGTTGATTTTAAGCATGGGTGGTATGACCTATTTTACATTTTTATAAGGTCACTCAGGCTTCTGAGTCAAGAATGGATTGTAAGAGGGAAGAGTGGAAGCTGGAAGACTTTTTAGGAGTCTATTGGAGTTGTCTAGGCAAGAGGCGATGGTGGCTTCACCTAGGTTAGAAACAGAGGAGATGAAAAGTATAACTAATTGTTACATATTTTAGAGATAAAATCAAAAAGATTTGCTGATGTGTTGTGAAAGAAAGAGAAGAAGCAAGCATAAATCCTAGATTTTTGGCCTGAGCAACAGAGGCCATTAATCAAGGGCAGAATTCAGGGGAAGGAGCAAGTTGGCAGGCAGAGTGTGAGTAAGATCAGTATTCTGTTTTGATTCTGTTAAATTTGAGATGCTCTGTGGAGATGTTGAGCAGACAGCCTCATATAGGAGGAGTCTGGAGCACAGAGGAGAGGTCATGACTGGAGATAAAGATTTGGGAGTCATTGGCATATCGTAATATTTAAAGTCATGGGACTGGGTAAAATCTTTGAGGGAAAATGAGTGGCTAGGAAAGAGAAGGGTCCCTGGTAAAGGAATGGTTTACCTCAGGAAATAGTTAACTCACTACTACTAGAGTTATTCAAGCAGAGACCAGATGAGCACCAACCAGAGATGCACTCTGGGAGTTGCTACCCAGGAAGAGGGGTTAGGGGAGGTTTGCTAATGAATTCTTAGGTTCCATCTGAATTTAAAATTCTGTGAATCTGAAAGATCCTAAAGATATTGTGGTACGTAGAATTGGCCTGTAATGTGTTTTACCTTGTGGATGCATCTAAGTCAAAATCTGTTAATCTTAATAACAGTTTATTAAGACAGTTGTTAATGGCACTCTATCATGTCCCACCGTGTGTTTTTCTTTCATTTTCCTTTCTTTCCTTTCAGTTTTCCCTTCTTGCCCCTCATTAATCTTTTTTTTAACTTATCCTCTCTTCCTTTGTTTTACTTCATTTTTCTTTCCCATGGGCCTGCCAGGGATACACATAGGCACTACTTAACCCAGCTAGTGACACTCAGTGATAGAAGCTGCTGATCTCTGCTATAGTTACAAATATAACGGTCGTAAAACAACCAAAAAGTACTATTTTGGGTTTTATTTTTTGATACTGAAGACTTCAGCTCTCAGTTTTTGTACTTGGGTTATCATTAAGGAAAGTAATCCAGTGGTTCTCCTTCACCACAGTGATACACAATCAAGAAAACAGCTCTGCTTCAGGCAGAATCTAAATTGGTTTAATCTTAAACTGATCTTATCTGTCTCGTTTTTCACTGAATACATGGTTCTATCATCATGCCTAGTACAGTGCCTCATGCATAGTAAGGTGATAAGTACTTTGTTGAATGAATGAATAAATGCACATCTGTTCTAATCAAACTAATACCTAAAACCAAAAAGTACATTGCAGTTAGTGCAAACTAAGTAACTTTAAAATCTGTATTACAGACTACAACGAGGTCATATTGGACATTTTATTCTAAGATCCTCAGTAGTATTCATTAGCTAGATTGACATGTTCAGACAATGTGAAAATTTGGTTCTATAACAGATTGAATCAGGTATTTGGCTTTCACTGTGTTCAATTCTGGAGAATTTGGAGTCAAATTTATAATGTTTAACATAAAAATAGGGAATTATTATGTTTAACAAGTATTACTAAGTGAATATGTGTGTATATCCTGAATTATACTTTGAAAGTCAATTTAGACAGTTTATAGGTAAACATTCTCAGTATTCTCAAAAAGAAGAGATCACAGTATTACAAAAAATAATGTCTTTGACTAGTTACAGAAATCTAGGTTGTGTAACATTGCATTACCTTGAACACTTACATATAAGCTTTATAGAGCAAACCACTAGTAATTTATTGGTACATAATACTTTACATAAAGGTAAAGTTTTATTGAATAAATAATGAAGGAATGAACAAATGAATGAGCAATCAAGTCAGGATTCTTTATCCATATGTAGTCACTATGCATATACATTTTAGAAAAAAAGAAGTAGTATAACCTCCTAAAAAGAAATTTTCTCCTTTTATGTTGAAAACATATGAGATTATTACCTCCATATCAGTGCCAGGTTACAACTTCTGTCTTGAATATAGTCTTTTGTCCTCTTGAGGAGCAATTCCACAAAGTCAGGATTACCTTTTCTGGCGAAAACCCAGTACAGAATTGTATTCACACATATTTCACTAAATTCAAGATTAAAATTTAGTTCAAAACAGTATCCTGATTTTTCGACAAATGCAATATAATCTGTGAGTAGTATGTCAAACCCATCCAAGTCGCTGTACCTCAGAATTGTTGCCAGTGTTCTGTAAATCCTGGGTTCATAACAGTGATATCCCCACTGACCCAAAAACTGCAAGGATGGTCTTTTAACAATTTTATCAATGAGATTGCAGAATATATTGCTTCGTGGACAAGAAGTCTTTTGACATAATTTAGAAGATTTACTCATTGCTACTTAAGGCAACGATATAGAAATAAAATCACAGGAAGTCATACTGTAATCCTTGAGTTACATATTTTGATAATGTGGTAGGCTTGACCCTACAAACAGGAAGTGCTCTTTAAACTGTAGCCAGAAGAAAATATCATGTGAAATATTACCATCAAGTACTGGATGACATCACAATAGATGGAGATCTGTCATCAGCATAGGTCAGAAACTTGGGATATTATATGTAACTGGTGACCTTTGAGAAGGACATATTGGACAGAAATGGCACATGGGAGAGCTAAGATATAATATTTTTAACTTTCTAAGAATTCAACTCAAGCTAGTATGTATGTTTATCAAGCGCTAAAAGCACAGTCTATACATTAGACAAAATAGTATTAATAATCAGACTGATTATTCTTTTTAGGCCATCATATAACAAAGAGATAATGATAGAGTGAAAAAGTTCACGTACTATTGTTCTCATGTTCTGCATGAGGACTGCACGTTCTCACTTAATCTTCACAGAATATTTTCCCTATGTTGTAGTTGAGGAAACTAAGGCTTAGATAGGTTAAGAAACCTGCTAATAGGCACTGTATTAATTCTGAGAGAGAAAAGACGTCATACAATATTAAATGAAATTTGGAAACTTTGTTTTAGAATTGTAAGTTATGTAGAGATTATTCCTCTATATATTAGGCAGAATATATACAATGGGGACATTAAAAGTACTTCAAGCTGGGGCTTCCCTGGTGGCACAGTGGTTAAGAATCTGCCTGCCAATGCAGGGGACATGGGTTTGAGCCCTGGTCTGGGAAGATCCCACATGCCACGGAGCAACTAAGCCCATGCACCACAACTACTGAGCCTGCTCTCTAGAGCCCGCAAGCCACAACTACTGAGCCTGTGTGCCACAACTACTGAAGCCCACGTGCCTAGAGCCCATGCTCTGCAACGGGAAGCCACCGCAATGAGAAGGCCATGCACCGCAATGAAGAGTAGCCCCTGCTCACTGCAGCTAGAGAAAACCCGCGCACAGCAACGAAGACCCAATGCAGCCAAAAATTAATTAATTAATTAATTTTTAAAAAAGTACTTCAAGCTTATTATGGCATCCTTGTCTCAGTAAAATAAAGCAGCAATATGTTAAGATTGTTTTATCATTATTTTGTAGTTAATGCTTCAGCCAACTTTCTGTTAAATTTAACAATCTTGGATGTATTTATTAGCAATTTTAAAGGTATTTAAGTATTTTCTTTTTCCTTTTGCATTTTTTTCTTTACATAACATGAATGATGTCTCTTTAGTAAAGGGAAGTTATAACTTTAGGTTTACTGTAATATACTTCCACTAATATTGTATTTTATAAAATCCAAACTCTCTTTTAGCATGAAGACCTAATAAATATTGTCATCTTTCTAAAAACCAAGAATTCTGTTGTTTTCCTCTACTTTCTTTTTCTTCTTTTCCCTAATTCAAAAAACACATTTTTAATTGAACTATTTTTGTTGATTTCTTAAGAATACCAAATATAAAGGTTGTAAAAAATTGAAACATAATAGAGCCAGTGAAAATCCCTCCTTAAGATAATCACATTAGTCCTAAGCATAGGCTGTGCCCACCTCCCAAACCCCGCCCCTGCTTAGGCCCCGCCCTCCACAGCCAAGGCCTTTTCCCCCTTTTTTTTTTTTTTTTTTCTCCTCCTCTGTTTAACTACTGTGGTTCTGTTTTACCTTCTGGTTGTTGTTTCATCTATATTTTTATTTTTGTATTCTTTCTAACATATCTGTTAGTTTCCTAGTCTAATTTTATTTCTTTACTTTGTTATTCTCCTTTTTTTTTTTTTTTTTTTTTTTGCCGCCCTGCACAGCTTGCAGAATCTAGATTCACGAGCCGGGGGTCCGGCCGAAGCTCCTGCGGTGGGAGCTCCGAGTCCAAACCACTGGACTAACAGAGAACCTCAGACCCCAGGGAATATTCATTGGAGTGAAGTCTCCTGGAGGTCTTCATCTCAGCACCAAGACCCAGCTCTACCCAATAGCCTACAAGCTCCACTGTTGGAAGCCTCAGGCCAAACAACCAGTAAGAGAGGAACACAGTCCCACTCATAAAAAAAGGGGGGGGGGAGGTGACAAAAAAATATGTCACAGATGAAGGAGCAAGGTAAAATCCTACAAGACCAAATAAATGAAGAAGAAATAGGCAATCTACCTGAAAAAGAATTCAGAGTGATGATAGTAAAGATGATCCAAAGTCTCAGAAATAGAATGGAGGCACGGATTGAGACAATACAAGAAATGTTTAACAAAGATCTAGAAGAACTAAAGAGCAAACAAACAGAGATGAACAAAATAACTGAAATGAAAAATACACTAGAAGGAATCAATAACAGAATAACTGAGGCAGAAGAATGAATAAGTGAGCTAAAAGATGAAATGGTGGAAATAACTGCCGAGAAACAGAATAAAGAAAAAAGAATGAAAAGAATTGAAGGCAATCTCAGAGACTTCTGGGCAACACTAAACACCAACATTCAAAGTATAGGGTCCCAGAAGAAGAAGAGAAAAAGAAACGGTCTGAGAAAATATTTGAAGAGACTATAGTATAAAACTTCCCCAACATGGGAAAGGAAATAGTCACCCAAGTCCAGGGAACCCAAAGAGTCCCATACAGGATAAACCCTAGGAGAAACATCCACGACACATATTAATCAAAGTAACAAAAATTAAATTCAAAGAAAAAATATTAAAAGCAGTAAGGGAAAAACAAAAAATAACATACAAAGGAATCTCCATAATGTTATCAGCTGATTTTTCAGCAGAAACTCTGCAGTCCAGAAGGGAGTGGCAGGATATACTTAAAGTAATGAAAGAGAAAAACCTACAACCAAGGTTACTGTACCCAGCAAGGATCTCATTTGATCTGAGAAATCAAAAGCTTTTCAGACAAGCAAAAGCTAAGAGAATTCAGCACCACCAAAGCAGCTTTACAACAAATGCTAAAGAAACTTATTCTAGGTGGGAAACACAAGAGACGAAAAAGACCCACAAAAACAAACCCAGAACAATTAAGAAAGTGGTGATAGGAACATACATGTCGATAATAACCTTGAATATAAATGGATTAAATGCCCCCAAGCAAAAGACACAGCCTCGCTGAATGGATACAAAAACAAGACCCATATATATGCTGTCTACAAGAGACCCACTTCAGACCTAGGGACACATACAGACTGAAAGTGAAGGGGTGGAAAAAGATATTCCATGCAAATGGAAATCAAAAGAAACCTGGAGTAGCAATACTCATATCAGATAAAATAGACTTTAAAATAAAGACTGTTAAAAGAGATAGGGAAGGACACTACATAATGATCAAGGGATCAATCCAAGAAGAAGATATAACAATTGTAAATATTTACCCACCCAACATGGGAGCACCTCAATACATAAGGCAAATGTTAACAACCATGAAAGGGGAAATCGGCAGTAACACAATAATAGTAGGGTACTTGAACACCCCACTTACACCAATGGACAGATCATCCAAACAGAAAATAAATAAGGAAACACAAGCTTTAAATGACACCATAGGCCAGATAGATTTAATTGATATTTATAGAACATTCCACCTGAAAGTGGCAGAATACACTTTCTTCTCAAGTGCACACGGAATATTCTCCAGGATAGATCACATCTTAGGTCAAAATCAAGCCTAGGAAATTTAAGAAAATTGAAATCGTATCAAGCATCTTTTCTGACCACAACGCTATGAGATTGGAAATCAGTTACAGGAAAAAAACTGAGAAAAACACAAGTACATGGAGGCTAAATGGTGCTCTACTAAGTAACCAAGTGATCACTGAAGAAATCAAAGAAGAAATAACAAAACATAGAAACAAATGACAACGAAAACATGACGCCCCAAAACCTATGAGATGCAGCAAAAGCAGTTCTAAGAGGGAAATTTATAGCAATTCAATCTCACCTCAAGAAACAAGGAAAATCTCAAATAAACAATCTAACCCTGCACCTAAAGCAACCAGAGAAAAAGAACAAAGAAAACCCAAAGTCAGTAGAAGGAAAGTAATCATAAAGATCAGAACAGAAATAAATGAAATAGAAACAAAACAACAGCAAAGATCAATAAAACTAAAACTGGTTCTTTGAGAAGATAAACAAAATTGATAAACCCTTAGCCAGACTCACCAAGAAAAGAAGGGAGTGCAGGCAAATCAATAAAATTGGAAATGAAAAAGGAGAAATCACAACAAACACCACAGAAATACAAAGGATTATAAGAGACTACTACAAACAACTATATGCTAATAAAATGGACAACCACGAAGAAATGGACAAATTCTTGGAAGGTTACAATTTTCCAAGACTGAACCAGGAAGAATTAGAAAACATAAACAGACCTATCACAAGTAATGAAATTGAGACTGTAATTAAAAATCTTCCAACAAACAGAAGTCCAGGAACAGATGGCTTCACAGGTGAATTCTATCAAACATTTAGAGAAGAGCTAACACTGATCCTTCTCAAACTTCAAAAAAATTGCAGAGGGAGGAACACTCCCAAATTCTTTATATGAAGTCACCGTCACCCTAATACCAAAACCAGAAAAAGGTATCACAAAAAAAGAACATTATAGACCAATATCACTGATGAACATAGGTGCAAAAATCCTGAACAAAATACTAGCAAACAGAATCCAACAACATACTAAAAGGATCATACACCATGATCAAGTGGGATTTATTCCAGGGATGCAAGGATTCTTCAATGTACACAGTCAATGTGATACACCATATCAACAAATTAAGGAATAAAACCCATATGATCACCTCAATAGATGCAGAAAAAGCTTTTGACAAAATTCAACACCCATTTACGATAAAAACTCTCCAGAAAATGGGCATAGAGGGAAACTACCTCAACATAATAAAGGCCATGTATGACAAACCCACAGCAAACATCACACTCAATGGTGAAAAACTGAAAGCATTTCCACTAAGATCAGGAAAAAGACAAGGATGTCCACTCTCGCCACTCTTATTCAACATAGTTTTGGAAGTCCTAGCCATGGCAATCAGAGAAGAAAAAGAAATAAAAGGAATACAAATTGGAAAAGAAGAAGTAAAACTGTCACTATTTGTAGATGACATGATACTATACATAGAAAATCCTAAAGATGCCACCAGAAAACTACTAGAACTAATCAATGAATTTGGTAAGGTTGCAGGATACAAAATTAATGCACAGAAATCTCTGGCATTCCTATACACTAGGAACAAAAAATCAGAAAGAGAAATTAAGGAAACAATCCCATTTACCATCGCAACAAAAAGAATAAAATACCGAGGAATAAACCTACCTAAGGAGGTGAAAGACTTGTACTCAGAAAACTATAAAACACTGATGAAAGAAATCAAAGAAGGCATAAACAGATGGGGAAATATACCATGCTCTTGGAAGAATCAATATTGTGAAAATGACTATACTACTCAAAGCAATCTGCAGCTTCAGTGCAATTCCTATCAAACTACCAATGACATTCTTCACAGAATTAGAACAAGAAATTTACAATTTATATGGAAACACAGAAGACCCCGAATAGCCAAAGCAATCTTGAGAACGAAAAATGGAGCTGGGGGAATCAGGCTCCCTGACTTCAGACTATACTACAAAGCTACAGTAATCAAGACAGTATGGTACTGGCACCTAAACAGAAATATAGATCAATGGTACAGGATAGAAAGTCCAGAGATAGACCCACGCATATATGGTCACCTAATTTATGACAAAGGAGGGAGAACATACAATGGAGAAAGACAGCCTCTTCAATAAGTGGTGCTGGGAAAATTGGACAGCTACATGTAAAAGAATGAAATTAGAACACTACCTAACACCATACACAAAAATAAGCTCCAAATGGATTAAAGACCTAAATGTAAGACCAGACACTATAAAACTCTTAGAGGAAAACATAGGAAAACACTCTTTGACATAAACCACAGCAAGATCTTTTTTGACCCACCTCCTGGAGTAATGAAAATAAAAGCAAAAATAAACAAATGAGACCTAATGAAACTTAAAAGCTTTTGCACAGAAAAGGAAACCATAAACAAGACGAAAAGACAACCCTCAGAATGGGAAAAAATATTTGCAAATGAAACAAGGGACAAAGGATTAATATCTAAAATATGCAAACAGCTCATGGAGCTCAATATCAAAAAAACAAACAATCCAATTAAAAAATGGGCAGGACACCTAAACAGACATTTCACCAAAGAAGACATACAGTTGGCCAAGAGGCACATGAAAAGATGCTCAGCATCACTAATTATTAGAGAAATGCAAATCAAAATTACAATGAGATATCACCTCACACTTGTCAAAATGGCCATTATCAAAAAATCTGGAAACAATAAATGCTGGAAAGGGTGTGGTGAAAAGGGAACCCTCCTGCACTGTTGGTGGGAATGTAAATTGGTACAACCACTATGGAGAACAGTATGGAGGTTCCTTAAAAAACTAAAATTAGAACTACCATATGACCCAGCAATCCCACTACTGGGCATATACCCTGAGAAAACCATAATTCAAAAAGAGACATGTACCACAATGTTCATTTCAGCACTATTTACAATAGCCAGGACATAGACATGGAAGCAACCTAAATGTCAAACGACAGATGAAAAGATAAAGAAGATGTGGCACATGTATACAATGGAATATTACTCAGCCATAAAAAGAAACGAAATTGAGTTATTTGTAGTGAGGTGGTTGGACCTAGAATCTGTCATACAGAGCAAAGTAAGTCAGAAAGAGAAAAAAAATACCGTATGCTAACGCATATATATGGAATCTAAAAAAAAAAAGTTCTGAAGAACCTAGGGACAGGACAGGAATAAAGACGTAGACATGGAGAATGGACTTGAGGATCCGGGGAGTGGAGGGGGAAGCTGGGGTGAAGTGAGAGTAGCATGGACATATATACACTAACAAATATAAAATAACTAGTGGGAAGCAGCAACATAGCACAGGGAGGTCAGCTTGGTGCTTTGCGATGACCTAGAGACGTGGGGTAGGGAGGGTGGGAGGGAGGCTCAGGAATGAGGGGATATGGGGATATATGTATGCATATGGCTGATTCACTTTGTTGTACAACGGAAACTAGCACAGTATGGTGAAGAAATTATAGTCCAATAAAGATCTATTAAAAAATTTTTGATTAATAAAAACCATTATTTTTAAATTTAGAGGGAATGTTGGAGTTTGATATTATTGCAACCAGAGGACTCTGGAGAATATAAAATATTGAGTACCTGTCATTAGGGCTGGGAAATTTGTTTGCTTTCCTAACAATTATTCCAATTTTATATAAAGATTAAAAGCAGATTTTTTTCATAAACAGAAACCTATTTTTGCAGCATTTTTGGTGATAAGATTGAAACATCAGTCAATAGGACATGGATTGAATAAATCAGGTGCATCCTCCTAAGAGAGCACTGGGCAGCTATGACATAAGGAGTAACTTCTTTTAACTATGCAGACCTAAATTTTCAGTGACTATCAGAATACTTTGTGCAGTTAGCTTTATTTTGGCAAGAAAGTGAATATAATTCATATAGTTTATGCACTTCTATATATTTATGCATTTATATCTTAATAATGGAAAAATTAAAACTATACAAGTGGGCAACTGTGAGGTGGGGAGAAGGAAGAGGATAGAAGAGAAAGGAGGAAACTATATCTCTCAGAATGTACTTGTTTTGTTTTTGTTTTAGAATTATATAATTATTGTGCCTGAATAGATATAATGAAATAGTTTAAGATATAGTCAAATAAAACAAAACTAAAAGAAAAAAAAAAGAATCACATTAGCAGTTGTATATAGAGACTTTAAAATATTTTTATGCTTATGTATATAAATAGATGTATTATTATATACTTTGTTCTTTTTATACAAATGGGAAATATTGTATATAACTTGTTCTATGAGCTGATTTTTATTTGTATAACAATACATCATAGGTACCTTTGTATGACCATAAATAATAATAGTTAACTCTTACATACTTCTTACTATGTACCAGGCACTATTATAAGCACTTTCTGTATTAACTCCTTTAATCCTTCCAATAACTCCATTTCACAGATAAGGAAGCTGAGATGCAGCACTTAAGTGACTTACCCACGATGCTATGTCTAGTAAGTAGTAAAGCTGGAATTTGAACCCAGGCAGGATGGTACCAGAGGCTTCACTTCTACTCTCTCCTGCTTCTCCAAAAAGAGAGGCTACCTTTCCATTTTCATGGCTAGTTTATGAATAGAAATCAAGAAACAAGAGCTCTACAATTATATCTCAAAAACAGAAACAGATGGTAGAGTAATCCTGTTTTGGCAAAAAATGTTATTATTAAAGTAATAACGAGGTATATCTCTACATGTATAAATTTGAGTGATTTTTTCCTTTATAATTTTCTTTGTGATTCGAATGTCTGATTAGGTGTTTTTTAATCGAAAAAACTAGTAAAGTCATTTTCATTTTGAATATAATAACCAGAATATATTAAGTCAAAATTGGTGCTGCATTAGTTTAAAAAAATATTTTTAAATTATAGCCACTACGAATGGTAAACATCAAAAACATATTCAGTACACAATCTGCTGATTAATGATAATAACTAATATATATTGAGTTCTTATGTACTTCGACTATACTAGATGAGTGCTTTACATGCATTTTATCATTTAATCCTCAAAATTCTCTATTATTTAATCTCTATTTTATGGTTGAGGAACCTGAGGTTTAGATTGGTTAAGCCACTTGCCAGAGGTCATATAGTCAGTGAGTAGCAATGATTTGAACCAAAGATGAGCCCACAGTCCTTATCCTTTGTCTGTGTGCTCGGCTGCCTTCAGACTTGAGTATAACATCTGTGCCAGAGTGTAGCTTATACATTCTCATGTTCATGGAAAATCCCTCAGTAAAATCATTTGAAGTCTAATGGCACTGAAAATATATTCAACAGCTTTTATAAATGTCCCAATTTAAAGAAAAATGTTCTATACATTATACACTACTAATTGAAAAAGTATGAGTTTCAAATAAATATCTTACTGCTCTTCATAGTACCCTAGACATAGATTGCATGTTGACCTCTATGTGTTGTGAGTAGGCCAAAAGCTTATAGGTCTCAAATGCTGCCTAAAATTCCCACTCAGTTTTTCCTTTAAGTTTGTGCATTTCAGGCCTAGGTGTTATCTGGAAGGCTTACCCTTGAAACTACTGATATTATGAGTCATAAATCTTTTAAGTAAATTCAGTTTTATTAGATGCCTAAACCTGTAATCTGGCTGGGCTCAGGGCAGCTACATTTTGTTAAGGAGGAAACTTATCTAGAAAAATCCTAGAGCAATGGCTTAAGGATTGGGGAAGTACAAAGGATGTAACACAGCAGTACTGGACAGGCCGAGAGGTGACTAAGGGGAGGCGCCAAGGACAGACTTGGCCTGATAAGCAGTTTCACCAGAGATAAATTCTACAGGTAAGTCACTGGTGAGGGACATGTTTGTATAATCTCAATAAACAGTCAAACAGATGTCATTAGATTAGAATGGCCTTTTTGATGGTTTCAAAAGTACAGTTTCTACATAATTATGTTAAATTACTGTTTGTTAAAATTCTATCTACTCTATAAAGTTTATAGTAGCCCTTTTGCCAGGCTTTACCATTCTCAGTACCATTGATCTTTAATACTGATTTACACATTTAAGAGAAAATTAAAAGTAAAAGCAAAATTGAGAGAAGAGGGCTTTCCTGACTTTTAAATATGGGTAGGAACTGTATGTATTTCCAAAAGCAGAATGAAAAATATGTGTATATATTTTATGATGCCTTAAGTGTGAATACAATAGCCCTATGTAAGTTTTAGGGGATATCCTAAAAGATATGGCAAACTGAATTTTTTATTCTTCTATTTATGACTGAGGCAACCCTCCAGAAACACTTAGACTCATAATTATGGTTCCCTCAGAACTTTGGCTTGCGCAGAGCTACAGCTGGTTAGACTTCTTTCTACCTCATGGCATCCAGTCAAAAATTTGACTCAGTTTTTTTAAAATTAATTAATTTATTTATTTTTGGCTGTGTTGGGTCTTCGTTGCTGCGTGCAGGCTTTCGCTAGTCGTGGTGAGCGGGGACTACTCTTCGCTGTGGTTCGCAGGCTTCTCCTTGCGGTGGCTTCTCTTGCTGCGGAGCACGGGCTCTAGAGCGCAGTCTAAGTAGTTGTGGCACACGGGCCTAGTTGCTCCGGGGCATGTGGGATCTTCCCGGACCAGGGCTCCAACCCGTGTCCCCTGCATTGGCAGGTGGATTCTTAACCACTGCGCCACCAGGGAAGTCCCTTAACTCAATTTTTAACCTCAGTTTTAAACTAAGTTATTTTAAGTTGTAGATCCCTGGCCAGTTTGTATGTGAGTTGTCCTGGGACAACGTCTCCCACTCAGGCTAGTCAGGGGTGGCTATAGGCGAGGCAGGCAGTACAGAATATCTAGTATTACAATTAAAAATCTTAAATAAACATACAGGTCATTTATATTAAGCATATTAGAAATACAGTTATTTACAGAAGAATAGTAAGCACATCTATGAAATTTTTAGACATTTAAAAACCAAAGTCTAATGTCTAATCTCTCTAATTTATACTTAAAAGTTTCACCGTGATAGATGTTCTGGAATTATTAGGACCTGAGGGCTACCAGGGGATTCTTATCTGTCATTCTTCTGTTCAGCTATGCAAGGCTCCTTCAGATGAACATATCTAACAGAAGTACATTAAAATCAAAAGTACCCTAAAATCCAGACTTCACTCTTCTGTGTGGCAGTCACCTGGCCTTTCATTCCTAAGAATGCAGGTAAGGTTCTTAACTTCCCCTTCTGCAGTGGAATGTCACCTCTGCCACTTCTGTGTCTTTCTATCTGTTTGTTTGTTTGTTTTCCTAGTACATATTTATCTTATAACTGAAAGTTTGTACTTTTTGACTGCCTTCATCCAATTCCTTCTTCTCTTACCTGCTGCCTCTGGCAACCACAAATCTGATCTTTTTTTCTATGAGTCAGTTAGTTTTTGAAGTATAATTGACCCACAACGCTATGCTAGTTCCTGTTACACAGCATAGTGATTCAGTATTTCAGTACATTTCAAAATGATCACCACAATAAGTCTAGTTTTGATCTCTCACCATCGAAAGATATTACAGGGGGCTTCCCTGGTGGCGCAGTGGTTGAGAGTCTGCCTGCCAATGCAGGGGACACGGGTTCGAGCCCTGGTCTGGGAGGATCCCACATGCTGTGGAGCAGCTAGGCCCGTGAGCCACAATTGCTGAGCCTGCGCGTCTGGAGCCTGTGCTCCGCAACAAGAGAGGCCGCGATAGTGAGAAGGCCCGCGCACCACGATGAAGAGTGGCCCCCAATTGCCGCAACTAGAGAAAGCCCTCGCACAGAAACTAAGACCCAACACAGCCATAAATAAATAAAAATAAATAAATAAAATTAAAAAAAAAAAGAAAGATATTACATAGTTATTGACTATGTTCCCCATGCTGTACATTTTGTACCCATGACTCATTGATTTTGCAACTGGAATTTTGTACCTCTTAATCTCCCTTTCCTATTTCTTTCTTTCCCCCACCTCCCTCCCCTCTGGTAACCACCTGTTTGTTCCGTATCTATAACTCTTTCTGTTTTGTTATGTTTGATCATTTGTTTTGTTTTTTAGATTGCACATGTAAGTGAAATCATACAGTATTTGTCTTTCTCTGTCTGACTTATTTCACTTAGTTTAATTCCCTCTAGGTTCATGCACACTGTGGCAAATGGCAAGATTTCATTCTTTTTTATGGCTGAGTAATATTCCATTGTGTATAAATATATACATATACCACTTCTTCCTTATTCATCTTTTGATCAGCACTTAGGTTCGTTTCATTTCTTGGCTATTGTAAATAATGCTGCAATGAACATAGGGATGCATATATCTTTTCTAATTAGTGTATTTGTTTTCTTTGGACAAATACCAGGAGTGGAATTGCCAGATTGTATGGTAGTCTTATTTTTAGTTTTTTGAGGAAGCTTCATACTGTTTTCTGTAGTAGTTGCACCAATTTATATTCCTACCAATAGTGTACAAGGTTTCCCTTTTCTCCATATCCTTACCAACACTTGTTATTTGTTGTCTTTTTGACAATAGTCATTCTTACAGGTGTGAGGTGATATCTCATTGTGGTTTTGATTTGCATTTCTGTGATGTTGAGCATCTTTTCATGTACCTGTTGGCCATCTGTATATCTTCTTTGGAAAAATGTCTATTCATATCCTCTGCCCATTTTTTAATCGGGTTGTTTGTTTTATTGATGTTGAGTTATATGAGTTTTTGCACATTTTGGATATTAACCCTTATTGGATATGTTGTTTGCAAAATCTTCTCCCATTCAGTAGGCAGCCTTTTCATTTTGTTGATAGTTTCCTTTGCTGTTCAAAAGCTTTTTAGTTTGATGTAGTCCCATTTGTTTATTTTTGCTTTTATTTCCCTTGCCTGAGGAGACATATCCAAAAATACATTACTAAGACCGATGTCAAAGAGTGTACTTCCTATATTTTATTCTAGAAATTTATGGTTTCAGGTTTTAAATTTAAGTCTTTAATCCATTCTGAATTTATTTTTGTGCATGGTGTGAGAAAGTAGTCCAGTTTGATTCTTTTGCATGTAGCTGTCTAATTTTCTCAACACAATTTATTGAAGGGGCTGTTTTTTCCCCATTGTGTATTCTTGCCTCCTTTGTCTTGGAGTAACTGCCCATCTAAGATTGGTCTCATTTATGGGCTCTGTTTTTTAAAATTGTGATTAAAAAGACACTTAATATGAAACTTGCCCTCTTAACAAACTTTTAAGTATACAGTACAGTATTGTTAATTATATGCACATTGTTGTACAACAGATATCTAGAACTTTTTCATCTTGTATGACTAAAACTCTATGCCTATTGAAGCAGCCAACTCCCATTTCCCCCTTCTCACCGACCCTGACAACTACCATTTTATTTTCCACTTCTATGGGTTTAACTACTTTACCTATCTCATAGAAGTGGAATCATACAGTGTTTTTCTTCTGTGACTGGCTTATTTCTCTTAGCGTAATGTCCTCAAGATTCATCCATATTGTCACACATGGCAGGATTTCTTTCCTTTTTAGGGCTGAATAACATTCGATTGTATGTACATACCACACTTTATCCATGTGTCTGCAGATGGACCAGTAGATTGTTTCCACATCTTGGCTATTGTGGATGATGCAGCAATAAATATAAGAATGTGAATATCTCTTTGAGATCCTATTTTCAATTCTTTTGGATAAATACCCAGAAGTAGAATTGCTAGATTACATGGTAGTTCTTTTTGAAATTTTTTGAAGAGCCTCCATACTATTTTCCACAGTGGTTGCACCATTTTACATTCCCAGCATCACACAAGAGTTTCAGTTTCTCCACATCATTGCTAGCATTTGTTGTTTTCTATTGTTTCAATAATGGCAATCCTAACAGGTGTGAGATATCTCATTGTGGTTTGGTCTTGCATTTCCCTAAGAATTAGTGATGTTGAGCATCCTTTCATATACCTGTTGGCCATTTGTATGCCTTCTTTAGAGAAATGTCTATTCAAGTCCTTTGCCCCATTTAAAAATTGGTTTATTTGTTTTTATGTTATTGTGTTGTATGTAAGGAGTACATTATATACTTTGGATATTAAATCCTTATCAGATATATGATTTGCAAATATTTTCTCCATTCTGTAGGGTTTCTTTTTACTCTGGTGAGTGTTTCCTTTGCTGCACAGAAGCTTCCAATTTTGATGTGGTCCCACTTGTCTATTTTTGCTCTTGTTGCCTGTATTTTCAGTGTTAAATCCAAGAAATCATTGTCAAGGTCAGTGTTTTGTAGCTTTTCCCCTATATTTTTTTCTAGGAGTTTTATACTTTCAGGTCTTACATTTAAGTCTTTGATCTCTTTTGAGTTGACTTTTGTGTATGGTATAAGATAAGGATCCAGTTTTTTTTTCTTTGTTTTGCATGTGGATATTCAGGTTTCCCAGCACTGTTAGTTGAAGAGACTGTCCTTTCCCCATTGTTTAGTCATGGCACCCTTGTTGAAGATCATTTGACCATGTATGGATGGATTTATTTCTGGGCTCTGTATTCTGTTCCATTGGTCCATATGTCTGTCTTTAGGCCAGTACCATACTGTTTTGATTACTGTAACATTGTAATATGTTTTGAAGTCAGGAAGTATGAGGCTTCTAGCTTTGTTCTTCTTTGTCAAGATTGTTTTGGCTAATCAAGGTCCTCTGTGGTTCTATATGAATTTTCAGATTGGTTTTTATATTTCTGTAATAATGTAAAATGGCAGAATAATGTAAAATGGCATTGGCATTTTGATAGGGATCGCATTGAAGCTGTAGATTGCTTCTGGTAGTATGGATATTTTAACAATGTTATGTCTTCCAATCCATGAACACAAGATGTCTTTCCATTTATTTGTGTTATTTTAAATTTCTTTCAACAATGTTTTATAGTTTTCAATGCACAAGTCTTTCACTTCCTTGGTTAAGTTAATTCCTAAGTATTTTAATCTTTTTTTTAAAATATATTATTTGTTTATTTATTGTTGGCTGTGTTGGGTCTTCGTTGCTGCACGCAGGCTTTCTCTAGTTGCGGCAAGCAGGGGCTACACTTCATTGCGGTGCATGGGCTTCTCATGGTGGTGGCTTCTCTTGTTGCGGAACTTGGGCTCTAGATACGCGGGCTTCAGTAGTTGTGGCACGTGGGCTCAGTAGTTGTGGCTCGTGGGCTCCAGAGCACAGGCTCAGTAGTTGTGGCACACTGGCTTAGTTGCTCCACGGCATGTGGGATCTTCCTGGACCAGGGCTCGAACCCATGTCCCCTGCATTGGCAGGCGGATTCTTAACCACTGCGCCACCAGGGAGATCCTCCTAAGTATTTTATTCTTTTTAATGATATATTTAAATGGGATTGTTTTTTTAATTTCCTTCTCAGATTTTTCATTGTTAATATATGGAAATACTACTGATTTTTGTACGCTGATTTTTTATCCTGCAACTCTACTCAACTTGTTTATTATTTCTAACATTTTTTTTTTGGTGGAATCTTTTAGGGTTTTCTACATATAAGATTATGTTATTTGCAAGCAGAGATAATTTTACTTCCTCCTTTCTAAAACTGTGATGCCTTTTCTTTTTCTTTCCTAGTTGCTCTAGCTAGGACTACAGTGTTATGTTTAATATTAATGGCAAACATGACATTCTTGCCTTGTTCCTGATCTTAGAGAAAAAGCTTTCAGTTTTGTACCATTAAGTATGATGTTAACTATGCGCTTGTCATACATGGCTTTTATTATGTTGAATTAATTTCCTTTTATTTCTAGTCTGTTGAGTGTTTTTATCATGAAAGGTGTTAAATTTTGTCAAATGTGATCATGCGATTTTTTTCTACTTCGTTCTATTAATGTGGTGAATCTCTTTTTTTTTTTAATGTTGAAACATCCTTGCATCCCAAGGATGAGTCCCACTTGGTCATGGTGTATAATCCTTTCAGTGTGCTATTGGATTCAGTTTGCTAGTATTTTGTTGAGGATTTTTGCATCTACATTCATCAGGGATATTGGCCTGTAGTCTTATTTCTTGTCTTTGGCTTTGGTATCAGGGTAATGTAGGCCTCATAAAATGAGATTGGAAGTATGCCCTCTGAGACAGACCAGACAGAAACCAGTCCCTCGAGCAGCCCTCTGAAAAGTCAAAATGTTAGACACATGCTCCAACTTTTCCCCTCCTCTGGAAGAAGCTGGGTGGGGGGGGTGGGAGTTTCCTCCTGATCATGCTGTGCCTGGGGCAGGGAGACTCTGGAGAGTGGGTGCCATGAATTTTCTTGTTGGCTTTGATGCAGCTGGTTTCATGCTTGCCTGTGGCACAGGAGCCTCTTAACTTCTGGTTTTTCTCACAAAGGGAATTGGTCTATGTATTGTAGTTAATTTGGTGTCTCAGTGTGAGAAGGATAGTCTTGAGCTTCCTATTCTACTGTCTTGCTCAAGTCACCCCCTACTTCTGTGTCTTATATCAAGCATTTATAATAATAAATTAGCATTTTAGAGAATTCAAGCATGAAATTATTGGAATCTAGCACTTAATCAGTGGTCAGTTGAGAGCTGATATTTAAAAGAGAGAAAAATCTAAGGGACAAATTAATGATATATTTCTTTAGGTTATGCTAATGTTATTTCTGCATTATTAGATTATTAAGAATTAAAGTTTCCAGATCTTTTGTTAAGCCACTGTCATGTTGCTCCTTTTGATAATGGACACTAAATAGCAAAATGAGCAATGTTTTTTAAAAAGTTGAGATATAATTCATATGCCATAATATTTACTCTTTTAAAGTATAATGAACATGTTTTTGGCTAGAGTTTTATAAAAATCCCCAAACCTTTTATTGGATATTTCTTCTATTATTCTATTCCCTTCATCCCCTAAAAGAAAAGGATATGATATTTATTAATAATGTAATAAAGGCACGTCTGTAACAAGCTTAGACAACATTATCCAAGTATATTTTTTGGCAATAAAACTGAATAACTTGGAAATATTGGCAGTTGCTAAGAATTACTTTAGGACTCAGAACATTTTTTATAGCCTCTGTACTCCTGTGTCAGTAACACAATTGATTTTAAGTATTAAAATGCCTTTAAAAGCATTATCACTCTATTTGAATTATCATTTTACCTCTCTGTTCTGTCTTAATATATGAATATTCAGTTTGAACATGCATCATATAGAGAGGGATTTAGACTCCAGTAAGTTAGAGGAAGTGTGTAGTTTAAATTTTCATTCTTTAATCCATCATTATTCTTTTGATTTTAAGTTCATGAATTTCTTTCTCCTCCCTCCCTCCCTCCCTCCTTCCCTCCCTCCCTCCCTCCCTTTCTCCCTCACTCCCTCCCTTCCTTCCTTCCTCTCTCGTTCTTTTCTTTCTTTCTTATTTAACTGCTGCTAGTCTGACCAATCCAAAACACAAATCTGAAGTGAAAATAAAGGTCTTTGAGTATCAAAGAAGGAAAAAAGAGCCATTTACAAAGCTGAAGTAAGTTAAAGTAGAGGAAGGCCAGATAAATTCTTATACATAATGTTAAGGCTATTGACTTAAAATTGGTTATTTGCTCTTCTCAGGTAACTCTCATGATTGACATGTTTCCCAAAATTGGAAATTAAATTAAGGAGTAGAAGGTGGAGCCAGGCAAGTGCCACTGGAAGGTTCTCCTTATACAAGTAGAGATGAAGTAAATGTCTCCAGTTATTACAGAGGCTGGTGTTGTTTATTTTGGAGGAAAACACAATTATATTAAAACTTGAGGCTATTTTATACTGTATAATAACTGATACTTATGAATATAATTATATTTGTAGGCTCTTTTTGGCAAGTAGGTATGTTTATTTTATACCTTTATAACTTGATTATAAAATTAGTTTCTATCAAAATGTAAAAGAAAGGTGTAAAGGAAAGGAAAATCATCTGTAATTCTTCCACCCAGAGATAGATACTCATGAATGTTTGAATGTAATCAGATATATATCTTCTTAAAAATTAGTATTATACTATATAAATATATGTAGTATAAGTGCCTGACAATAAGCTTTTTTGATTGTAATATAAATGCCTGACATTTAGCTTTCGATTGCTGAGGCCTCTGTTTCAAAGGCATCCATCTTGAATCAACTTATTATCAGCTGTATGACACAGGTGCTAGCAAAACACTAACCCGACTTTTCCCTTCCTGCACCCTAATTCCTGCTCTTATGTTTTAAATCTAATAAAGAGTAAGCCCACGAAAGCCTAGGGACCCCATCCTTGACCCCAATAGAGGTAGAACCCCAGATACACGCTTTCTCCCTCTCTCTCAACCTGCAACTTCCCTGTGTGGCCCTCAGGTGTGTGCCATGTATTCTCTAAGAGCTGTGAGTAATAACCTTGTCTTTTCAAAGTTCCTTGATAGTTGTTGCTGAGGTATGTGTTGCAATCATAATAAGAACCACAAGGGCAGATCCAGCCACAGCATTGGCTCTGTTGGAGGAAATGTGTTGGGGAGCTGCCACAAGTAGTACAGTGCCCCAAGCATTCCCAGCCAATAGCATTGCTGTCAGTAGGATGAGACTAACATGAAACAACGTACGTAGTTTTGTGACTAGGTATCTTACTAAACTCTCCTATTAATTTTAATCTTTTTTGCTTTTTCCGTTTCTTCTCTTACATTTTTTAGCTTTTTCCGTTTCTTCTCTTACATTTTTAGTTGGATAACAGTATCATCTGAAAATAAAAATAATTTTGACCCTTCGGGTACAATAGCTGGACATCATGTTTTGGTTTCCTGACTTATTTATTGTACTGAAATTTCTAGTCAGTGTTTAATAACTGTTGCTAGTGGGCTTCCTGACTTGTTACCGACTTTACTTATTTATTTAAATAATGTCTTTTTTAAAAATTTATTTGGTTGCACCAGGTCTTAGTTGCAACAGGCAGGCTTACTTAGTTGCAGCATGCATGTGGGATCTAGTTCCCTGACCAGGGATCAAACCCAAGCCCCCTGCCTTGGAAGCATGGAGTCTTAACCACTGTGCCAACAGGGAAGTCCTTTGTGACTGTCTTTAAAGGAAATGTTTCTAGTGCACGAAGGAGGACTTTTTTCTGCTTCAGCCACACAGATTCCCCCCACCCCTACCTTCCTTTTCCTGCCTCAGGGCATTTTCATAAGCTGTTTCCTCAAACTGCCTCTTCTTTTCACCTTAATAACACTTACTAAATCTTTATAGAGATCTCAGTTTAAACATTTCTTCAGAGAGGTTTCCTTGACACCCATATGGCTCTTTAAAGTCTCCTTAATATCTGTTCTTTCCTTTTCCCATGCTTAATTTTGTGTATTTGTGGTTCTTTTTTATTTGTGGATTCAGATTTCTGGAAAATTGTGTGTTTGTATTTTCTCCCAAGACTTCTTTCATTCATTTATTTACTTATGCATTCATTTAACACAAATGTTTCAAGCCCACTTTATATGGAGAGCACTATGTTGGGCACTAGAGATTAAGTGGTGAAATGATCTGATATGGTCCTTGCCTTTGTGATGCTTATAATCTAGCAGTGAATAAGTAATGTAATTGTGATAAGAGCTAGGGTGTGTGGATGCATATACAAGAAGGAGTTAACCCATATGGGTGTCAAGGAAACCTCTGAAGAAATAATGTTTAAACTGAGATCTCTAAAGATTTAATAAGTGTTATTTAGGTGAAGAAGAAGAGGCAGATATCATTGCAGTTTGAGGCAACAGCTTATGAAAATGCCCTGAGGCAGAAAAAGGAGACTAAAAACCACCAGTATGGCTGAAGCATAAACAAAGTCCTATTGTTTTCCTTCACTAATAACTTCTGCTTTTATTAATATTACTCGTTTTTCTTCATTTTTAAAGAGCTGCTAGTTTTTCTGTCCTCTATTATCTCTTAGTTCATTTTACTAAAAATATTTAAAGTTATACATTTTTTATTGAGTATCACTTAGGCTGTAATAATTTTTAATTTGATGTATTTTTGTTATTTTCTCAATTGTTTCTATTTGTAGTCTTGATTTCCTTTTTTGGACTAAGAAATATTTAGCAAGTAATTTAAGTTAATGTATGTATTATAAAGAATTTATTGTGAGAAGATATTGCTGGCCTAACCTGGGAATGTTTTATGGATCTTTAGCTGGATCTACCTAAAATAGGAGAGAGCCTCTTTTAAAATCTGTTCTGTCTGGGATGGCTTTATTTTCTTCACAAATTTATACTTCTAGACTTCAAAATGCTTTTGTCTTATCTCCCTTAGATAACCATTAACTGGAAATCTTCACTGTTGCCAACTAAAATAATTATGGAACTAATTTTTTATCTCTATATTTTTATCACATTAATTCATGTATATGCTGATATTATACCAAATTGTATCAGTTATTGGATAACTGTACACATTTTTAGATTTTTTCAGAGAAAAATTATTATATAAGGTAAATATAGTGGACTATTGTATATATATATGAACCATTTTTCCTAAGTTAAGGAATACTAAAATTCTTTTCCTTTTTCTGCTATAGATTAAAAGAGATGACTTCAGTGACTTTTCTATTATAATTCAGTGTGAAGCTAGCTTTAAGCTATGTTTAAATACAACTCAATGTGATGTGCCTGCCTGAGGCAACTGACATTTCAAATTGTGCTTCTTTTCACCCAAATAGCAAGAAGGTCTGCTCTTTCCTGTAGTTGGAGCTATTAAATGAAGTTAATTTAAGAGGTCAGAATCTAACTTGTGACTTCTTAGATTCTTTCATTTGCATTACAAATCGTTTGAAGGGAATGAAGCAATTGACCAAAAAATATTGAAGAAAGACTAGAGTAAAACATTATTAATTTGAACTCGCTTATTTTTGAATATCTGATCATCTAGGCATAGGGAATGAAAGACAGTAGATAAAATAATTTACAATGGAAATCAATAAGATTTTACAGGAAAGATTAAACTATTCACTAGAACAAACTTTCCAATCACTATCAGTACCTGAGACTCGAAACCAAATATTGCATATTACCCCACCTCAAACAAATGTAAAATTTCTTTAGCTAAACTGAGTTCCAAACCAAAATATTATATTTTGTTAAAATAATCTCCATATTCACACAGCCTTCTCCCTTCTGTACCTGTGTGTTAGTGTCCAAATTTTTATCTTATAAGGATATCAGTCATTGGATTAGGGCCCCCCTTAGTCCAATATGACTCATTTTAACTTGATTACATCCGTAAAGACCCTATTTCCAAATAAGGTCATTTTCGCAGGTATCAGGGTTTAGGACTTGAACTTGTATCCCTATATTTTTTTAGGGATACAACTCAGCCCACAATAGCACCCATCCTTGCCTTTAATTTTTTCAACCTCCCAATAACCTTCCTGTTTAAGTATATTCCTCTCAGATTTGTCCTCTTCTTTCTTCTTAGTGACCTTGTTTCAGGTATCATTTTCCTCTCGTGTATCTTCAAACTTTATCTCTTTTCTGGCTGTTTCTCATCATATAAACATATTCAAGTCATGTTCATCTTAAAAGCAACAATGAATCCTACCTATCTCAACCCTATATTTCTTTTTATCTCCTACCCCTTCTCCTTCCTATATCCCTGAACATGTGTCTTATATTCATATTTACTATGTCTTCTCTTCAAATCACTCTTCAATCAACTGAAGTCTGGCTTCTGCCCCACCACTGAGACTGCTTGCTCTTGTCAAGAGTTTCAGTGCCCCCTTTGTTGTTAAATCAATGGACACATCTTAATTCTTCTACTGTAAAACTCAGTGCCTCACTGGATTTTTTTGGCCACTCTCGTCTTCAAGCCAGACCCTTCAAATCAAATCCCTTGATTTCCATGGTATTTCACTTTCCAGATGTTTCCTCTGAGTGCTTAGCCTTCTTGGAAGGCTTTTCTTCCTCTACTTACTTTATAAATTGTGATGTCCTCCTAGGATTAATTTATCTTTCTCTTCTTACTCTATAGTCTTTTTGTGGTTAGTCTTATCTCCTTGCATGTCTTCCACATCAACTATATGATACTGATCTCCCAGAATGTATGTCTTCAGACCATATTTCTTTTCTGAAAGATCCTGATTTCAAGTCTTTTGGATATATACCCAAAATGGGATTGCTAGATTAAGACCACAGTAATTTATAACCTCATACCTTTTAGGATGGCTATTGTGAAAATTTTTTTTAAGTGTTGGCTAGGATGTGCAGAAATTAGAACCCTGTACACTGTTGGTGGTAATGTAGAATGGTGCTGCTACTACAGAAAATAGTATGGAGGTGCCTCAAAAAATTAAAACTAGAACTACCATATAGTGATCTTTGAACATTACAAAGTAAAAGCAGAACATTTATACTTGATATATATTCACATTCTTTAATAGTTTCTGAGACTTCTCTGTTGCTGATACCATGTTGCTGCTAGGTGTTTAATTATAAATTTTTGTTCACAGCTTATCCCCAGAACCCTGAGGGTTGTAGTTGTGCTTCAAGGACCACCATAGGGTGAGGCGCATCCAACCGGTGTGTGTCTGGACCTGCTCCCTCGGGCTTGAACTGAAGCAGCCCACTTCATGTGTTTTATGTATTGTTCTTGCATAAATATTTCCTTTTGCAAAATAAATGCTGCTAAAAATATTTGAAAACTACTGGCCTAGTGTTCTCTTGTACTGTACTTTAAAGCAAAAAGAACAGTGTCTAAAAATATATCTACCATTTATATTTTCAACTCTTGTAAAGTAGGCTGGTTTTTTGGATTCTTCCTTCCTCTCCTTTTTCTGAATTAGTTTTATTGTTTTTTGTACCTACTTAAATGAAGTGCAGGGAGAGGGCTTTGAAATGGCTTTATTAGGGTGGAGACTTTTCTTTTTAAAATAATAATATGTATTTAAAAATAGGAATGTAGTGATAATGAAAAGAAAATATGTACCCTTGAAAATTAGTATACAGAGACTTATGGTGATATATTCTATTTGAAGAAAATGGCAATACTGAAAAGAAAACAGACCTTTATGTTTTAAAATTATGTCAAATTCTTACTGCCAAATAGTGTTTAAAATAAGAGATGACCTCTACATATAGAAATATTTAATAGAGAGAGAAATATAATCACAATTAGAATTTTAAAGGGTGACAGGAACTAATGTGAGATTGTAATAGTTTTGGTCATAACATTCGTAAAAGATCTCTGCTACATAAATTATGTCACAGGAACTAATGTGAGATTGTAATAGTTTTGGTCATAACATTCGTAAAAGATCTCTGCTACATAAATTATGTCATAGTTATAACTTAAATCTCTATATTAAAGGCTTTTGTAATATATTTTCAAAAGTGCTATTATCTTGTAAAAATTTTTAATCTTGATTATTTATAGAGTAGTATTGGAATAAAAAAAAAAACCCACATGGCTTTAAGAAATGAATATATACAGTCCAGTCTATATTTTTTAAAAAATCTGTATTCATATATATATGAATAGAAATAACTGGTAAGATATATACATCAAAATGTTAATACTGGATATTTCTTTTTAATGTGGTTAATGGTGATTTTAATTTTATCATTTTCTTTGTTTCCTAAATATTTGCCCAATGCACATGTGTTTCTTTTGTAATCAGGCAAGCAAAACCAAATTAATTTTGTTTTTGAAATCAGTGTTGTAACTTTTTGGTCATATTGTGGTATATAAACAAATAGAGCTGAGGTCAAAATGATCAACAGCAGTGTCTAGGTGAGGTTAGGAATGAAGAGAGGTCAGGAAAGGATTGGGCTGGTAGAAAATGGAACAACATTTCTCCATGGCCAAAGACTAGGTGAAGCAGAAGTGAAGAAGAGATCTGGCAGGATGGATGTTGTGGTCAGAGACTGCAGTGTCAAAGTTTAATGTATCTGAGGTGGGGAAGTTCTACTGAAGACAAGATCCACTTTAGAGCCTGGGAGTAGAGTTAAGCTTATTGCAATTTAAGAGTCCAGCAATTTTATGACAAGGTCATTATATGAATTGTTCCTGTTGATGTTGTAGGAAGATTCTAAAAGTTAGGGCAGGTAAAAAATGTGACTAAAATTTCATAATCTTCATTAATAAGGGGGTGGTGGCAAGTCTACAGATGATAGCAATGAGGAGTGCTAAAAAGCTTTGTAGTGGAGTGGCTTAAGTTTTAGATGATTGATATGTTATATATATACCTCATTTTACTTATTTGTTTTATTTACATATCAACTTGTAAAATATAAAGTGTCAATATAGATTATACTTGGTACAAAGCCTTAAGGAAAATAAGGCTTACTATTTCAAAATTTAAACTAATCAAACTAACACATTATGAGTACTACAAAATGTCTCTTAGGTCCATGGAGAAAAATTACTTTACTTGATTGTTGCTTAATCAGTGATATTAATATGTATTTTAAAACTCTTACCAAAAGGGTATAGCCAGCATATTAAAAAGCAGACTTTACAGAAGCACGTAGCAATAAGCATCCAGCATTTTCTAGAGTGTTCTAAAATCTGAATTACATGAGCATCAAGGTCTCTAGAGTCTTTCTCTGCTACGGGGCAGGAACTCTTCATCACATTTCATCAGACTATGTTCCTTGCATAAATCCTTTCTTTGCCCTAATTCCATGCTAAGCAATTTATTTTCAAACTACAAATTCTCCTTTCAAGTAGTCAATTCTGATGCAATACCTGGTTTGAAAACGTGAGCTTATTCTTATACAATTGATATACTAAGGAACAAATTGAACTTAATGTGTATTATGAATTTCAAATTTACTTGTGTGTGATTTTATCCATGAGAAACACTAGGTCCACACCCTGGTCATCTTCTGGTCACAGTTCACATCCCTCCCATGTGCAACACTTATTCATCCCCTCTCTTAGGATCCCCTCAGGTTTAATTTCACTACAACATCAGCTTGAAAGGATCTTGCCACCTAATCAGGTCCAGGTGTAGATAAGGCTCCTTGGGTGTGGTTCCCTCTGAAGACCTGTAAATGAGATTATTTATATCCCCCACATGTTCAACATGCAGTGGTGGAATAGACATAGGGGAACCCCTTATAGGTAAAGGTGGAAAATATAATAGAAAGCACACAGCAGTCACTGCACCATAGCAATTCTGAAACCCAGCAGGCACATGTTGCGAATTCCTTGAATAAGTCTCAGTCCTACTTCATAGAAGTTGTTTTCCATGACTCTTGGCTCTGCCCCTGGAGTCATGGCTTCATTCCCTCTGCCTTTTGAATCATCCTTCCTTCTCTACAAGAAGTTGTCTGTGTTTATAGCTGAGTAAACTTAGACTGCACCTGCTGATCTTATATAGGCTTTTTTGAAGCAAGGAGTTCAGGGATTGGTGGACTTTCACAGGTGTAACTGGACAACCGTGACATCATCTGTAGAAGTAGGTTATAGGAGTCCAAACACCTCTTTTTATTTCTCACCGTCTCTTTCCCTTTCAACCAAAGTGGGTAAATTCTTTTAAAAACATTGTGGGCTTTTTATGTGTCGATTTATAATACACTTTTTAAAATAAAAGCCATAAACACAAATTATTAAGAGATAATACTTTCTCTACTTTGGCCTCTTGTGAGATTGTTATGGGGAAAGCCCTTAAGATTTTTGGAAGCGCTTAAGATTCTTTTTTTTTAGTAGTTGACTTATTTATTTATTTATTTATTTATTTTAACATCTTTATTAGAGTATAACTGCTTTACAATGGTGTGTTAGTTTCTGCTTTATAACAAAGTGAATCAGATATACATATACATATATTCCCATATCTCCTCCCTCCTGCGTCTCCCTCCCACCCTCCCTATCCCACCTCTCTAGGTGGTCACAAAGTACCGAGCTGATCTCCCTGTGCTATGCGGCTGCTTCCCACTAGCTATATATTTTACATTTGGTAGTGTATATATGTCCATGCCACTCTCTCACTTCGTCCCAGCTTACCCTTCCCACTCCCTGTGTCCTCAAGTCCATTCTCTATGTCTGTGTCTTTATTCCTGTCCTGTCCCTAGGTTCTTCAGAACCTTTTTTTTTTTAGATTCCATATATATATGTTAGCATACTGTATTTGTTTTTCTCTTTCTGACTTACTTCACTCTGTATGACAGACTCTAGGTCCATCCACCTCACTACAAATAACTCAATTTCGTTTTGTTTTATGGCTGAGTAATATTCCATTGTATATATGTGCCACATCTTCTTTATCCATTCATCTGTTGAGGGACATTTAGGTTGCTTCCATGTCCTGGCTATTGTAAATAGAGCTGCAGTGAACATTGTGATACATGACTCTTTTTGAGTTATGGTTTTCTCAGGGTATATGCTGAGATGATGGCCATTCTGACTGGTGTGAGGTGATACCTCATTGTAGTTTTGATTTGCATTTCTCTAATGATTAGTGATGTTGAGCATCCTTTCATGTGTTTGTTGACAATCTGTATATCTTCTTTGGAGAAATGTCTATTTAGGTCTTCTGCCCATTTTTGGATTGGGTTGTTTGTTTATTTGATATTGAGCTGCATGAGCTGCTTGTATATTTTGGAGATGAATCCTTTGTCAGTTGCTTCATTTGAAAATATTTTCTCCCTTTCTGAGGGTTGTCTTTTCGTCTTGTTTATGGTTTCCTTTTGTGTGCAAAAGCTTTTAAGTTTCATTAGGTCCCATTTGTTTATTTTTGTTTTTATTTTCATTTCTCTAGGAGGTGGGTCAAAAACGATCTTGCTGTGATTTATGTCATAGAGTGTTCTGCCTATGTTTTCCTCTAAGAGTTTGATAGTGTTTGGCCTTACATTTAGGTCTTTAATCCATTTTGAGTTTATTTTTGTGTATGGTGTTAGGGAGTGTTCTAATTTCATTCTTTTACATGTAGCTGTCCAGTTTTCCCAGCACCACTTATTGAAGAGACTTTCTTTTCTCCATTGTATATTCTTTCCTCCTTTGTCAAAGACAAGGTGACCATATGTGCATGGGTTTATCTCTGGAAGCCCTTAAGATTCTTAAAAGCGTTTTCTCCATCTGAAAGATTCTATGAGATATGGCCTTGGATTTTTCTGAGGTCTTAACAAAAGTCTTACAACCCTACTCTGGCTTTGACCTTAGCCTGGAAGCTACTAGGGTTAGAGACAGTTTTATTTTCAAACTCAGTGAGTCCTATATCCTTTATATTTAACAGCTTATTATTTAACTAATTTCTTTCCTTTCATGTTTTATCATAGACAGTGAGAAGAAGCCAGCTGGTACTTTTAATATTCTGCCTAGAAATCTCCATAGTTAAATTCTTTACATCATTTCCTATTTCCTATGCTACCAAACTTTCCAAAACTACATAAAAAGATTTGCCTTTCCTCCAGATTCCAGTAACATTTTCCTTACTATCCTTTGAGCACTCATTAAAAGCCTCTTCGAAGCCCTTTAGACTTCCACAAACACTCTCCTCAGAGCCATCCAGCTTTTGCCTGGTCCCAAAGTGAGCACCATATATTTTATGTTTTTGGTATGGACATCTCCACTTCCAGGTTTTAAATTTTGTTCTAGTTATCTATTACTGCATAATCTCCCCCACCTCAAAATAAATAAATAAATAAACCTTGATGGTATAAAACAACCATTTTATTATACTCATGGATCCTATGGATCAGGAATTTAGATAGATAATAGTCTTCTTTAGATAGATATACCACTAATTTAGGTAGATCACTGCTGTTCAGATAGCAGATATGACCTTTCTCTGATCTTCATTTTCTGAGGTCTCATCTGGGAAGACTTAAAGCCTGAGAGTGTCTTGATGGCTGAGGAATGGAATCATCTGGCAATGTCTTCACTCACATGTCTGGCACTTGATGCTGGCTGTTGGCTGGCAAACCTACGCATGGTCTCTCCCTAAAGCCTGGGCTTTCTCACAGCATGATGGCCTCAGCCCTCTTAGATGGTGGCCTAGAGCTCCAAAAGTGAGTGTCCTAAAAGGACAAGTTGGAAGTGCATGTCAGTTTTATGATTTAGCTTGTGAAATCAAATTGTATCACCTTTTTTGTGTTTAGTTGATCGAAGCCATAATAAAGATCTTCCTAAATTCTAGGAGGGGGGACATTGACCCATTATTTGATGGGAAAAGGGTCAAGGTCACATTGTAAGAAGAGCATGTGGGATATGATATAGCGTTGTGACCATCTTTAGGAAAATAAAATCTGCCACACCAAGTCAGCCTCAGTGAGAGGAAATACATATTTTTAAAGCTCCATCTCTTTCACCATAGTCACTTGCGCATTGGTCCTTTGAGCAAGCACAAAACTGGCTGGGGGAAAAAAGTGGCATACACAGAATATGTCATTTGTCAACCTGATTATTGGGAACCTCCTCTATAGTGTATGTCCTTTGGTATGCATTCACGCAGGATACACCTTCACATTGTTCCTATTACTAAAGGTCTATTCATTTACTTCTTTCCCAGACTTCCTTATGATTAATCTTCCAATTCTATTTCAAGTCCCTGACAACAAAACCAAACAATTAACCATTGTCTATGAATAAGTGTAGATCTGTACATATGCAATTTCTTAATCTGGATCAAGTGGATAATAAACATACTACTCAAAGATTTAGCTCACTGGGGGGATTTCCCTTCATCACTGTTCCAGAACACTCCCAGTTGGGCTTGTACTGCTGCAAAAGTCCACCTTTTGTTGGTGCCAGCATATCATGTAGAATTGTCCATAAATCAGACTTGAGTTTTTTTCCTCCTCAGCCAAATACTCATAAGGAACATACCATGAGGACATAGATGTTGTCAGAGGATGGTGGGAGCATTATTCAATATGTGGAATAAAAAGACAAAGCTGAATTGATGGCTTACTATAATAAGAGAGAGCTTTGCTAGTCAGACACAGTCTCTCTGAATAGAGCTTGGTTACTTCAATAAGATTGTTGTTGACTGATTGGTACTCACAGGTGAGTTTATTGGAGCAAATCTATTCCTGATTGGCTGAATTCCAGAAGCAAGGGGCTTTCTTTGATTGACTGTATGCCACCATGGCTACAGAACAGTAAGTCTTTTTTAAGAGCATGGGAACATTTTTTTATTCCCGGTCCCCCTTTTTGGTCCTCATTCAATCAAAGCTGCAGGAGAGACCAATGAGGATTGTCTGGAGCTTTACACACTGTTGTTGATTCTCCAGGTAATTCTTTGTTGTGTGGGACTGTCCTGTGCATTGTAGAATGTTTAGAAGCATCTCTGGCCTCGACCTACACTCTCTGCAGTTGTGACAATCAAAATGTCTCCAATATTGCATGGATAAACAACAAGGTCCTACTGTATAGCACAGGGAACTTTATTCAATATCCTGTGATAAACCATAATGGAAAAGAATATGAAAAAGAATGTATATATATGTATAACTTAATAACTTTGCTGTACAATAGAAATTAACACAACATTGTAAATCAACTATACTTCAATAAAATTAAAAAAAAAGTCTCCAGACATTGCCAGATGTCCCTTGTGGGGCAAGATCACCCCAGTTGAGAGCTACTGACACAGACAAACCTATTACAAACAAGAAAGGTACTGTAATTGGCCAAATTGTATACTTTTTTTTTAAGTGCTAGCCATTTATTTATTTACTTTTGGCCGTGCCCCGTGGCATGCAGGATCTTTGTTCCCTGACCAGGGATCGAACCCATGCCCCCTGCAGTGGAACCGTGGAGTCTTAACCACTGGACCACCAGGGAAGTCCCCAAAGTGTATACTTTTGAACATTGTCTCAAGTTCCTCAACCAACCAAAGGCTAGAAAGGGGCAAACTATCAACAACCTGACTATCATTGACCCCAGAATATGGACTAAACAAAGTGATCTTCTTTCACAAATGAAGAAGACAAGCTTTGAGGGAACTCCAATGAAAATATTGACCAATCATCTTTTCACAAATTTATTGCCAATCCAAAGGGCCTTCATAAGACAACTTCACAGCCGCATAGCACAGAGAGATCAGCTCGGTGCTTTGTGACCACCTAGAGGAGTGGGATAGGGAGGGTGGGAGGGAGACTTAAGAGGGAGGGGATATATGTATACGTATAGCTGATTCACTTTGTTATAAAACAGAAATTAACATACCTTTGTAAAGCAATTATACTCCAATAAAGATGTTAAAAAAAAAAAATAGGACAAGCTTCATAGGTGTATGACCTGGGCAGTCCAACAAGTCCCCATGCTTAGAAGGACACCACACTTGCTTTTTCTTCTGTTTTCTTCTGTTGCTATCTTGAAATTTTTAATAATTAAAATTTTTTCTATGGGCTCACAAATTATTTAGTTGGTTCTGGACCTCCATTCACTAGAAGTCATGGTCAGCTTGGATTGTACTGGAGGCCTATCAAGCCTATATCTCCATTCAGTTCCCTATCACACACTCGGTTATACAAGCAGAGTATAACAGAAGCAAGACAACTGGGACAAAACAAAAAACATGAAATAAGACCCCTGTATATATAGAGAAACAAATGCAAAAAAAAAAAAAAAGAAGTGGAAAAATAAGCAGGTGGCAGGTGAACAGGTGAATGACTAAAATATTTATCAAATTATATATCTTTATCGTGAAAGGTTTCATTACCTTATACAAAGATGCAGTTCTGATTCGCTTATTCACATCTGAGTACAGATCCTTAAATGAGAAAATTCAGTAACAAGAGTTTAATGAAATTAGAGCTCAGATCATTGTTGACATATGTGGCAGCAGATGGCAAAACAGTTTGGGCCCAAGGGCCCCGGTGAGTATTCCTGTTGGTCCAAGGGTCCCCTGGTGTGCTGCCACAAGCAGGGGTCTTCAAAATGATCTTGAGGGAACCTCAAGTAATGTTAAATGATAAGTAGGCCATGAATAAAATCTGAATAAAAGAGAAAGCTGAATTTCTTGCTTATTATGTGAGAGCTATGCTGGCTAGACTCAGTCACTCTGAGTAGAGCAGACTGCTGATTTAATATAGGGATTTTTAGGAAGCTTGGAGTTCAGGGATTGATGGACTTTCAGAAGTGTAAATGATCTGACATAATCTGTAAAAGCATGATTACTTGAGTGAGATTGTTTGTTGTGAAACTGTACCCCATAGGGTTAACAGAAGCTGGTGCCTTAACAGAAGTCCTTGAGTGTGTCTTACAGAACAGCAGGTAAAGGAATGGCTTGTTAAAGACCCCTCTGCTTGTAACCAGCCTTTACTAATTAAGCCTACTTTAGTTGTTTTTTTCTTTTTTTAACTGCATACCCTCTAAGCTTCACATAGCCTAGGTAATAGATCACCAGACTTCTTAACCACTTCTGTAGATAACACCTCTAACTTATGGGTCACTATAGTAATGGCGGGGGGAGTTAAGTTGTTTTCCAGGAAGCTGGAGTTGGCTCCTGCCCAGTTCAATCCAGCCTAGACTGGTTGGGACCACCCCAAAACTGAGCATGTACTGGTGTCCTGTGAGAGACCTTTTGATGTCAGACGGCCCAAAACTCCACCCTCAGATCATGCTAAGTGCCTCCATTTTTGAACATTTATCAGTGAAGAAGCATGTAACCCAGTTATGTCTGCACAGAACACTGATTACCTCACCTTTTTCCTACCTCTAAACCCCTTTCCCCATGCCCAACACTACTCTGCTTCTTTATCCCATAAATATCTCAAACACCTCGCCTTTGGGGAGGTGGATCTGAGACTTGTTTTCCCATCTCCTTGCTTGGCTGCCTTGTGAATGAACTTTTTCTCAGCTCCAAACCTCCGTGTCTCAGCATTTGGTTTGCTGTGTGTTGGGCAAACGAGCCTGGTTCAGTAACAATTGCTTGGCATTCAGAGGAGATTTATTGGAGCTTGTTCCTGACTAGGTGACTTTCAGAGGGGAGCAGCTCCTACTGATTGGTTGATTTGCAAAAACATTTTCACTGAGGCTTATTGCCACTGATCCATTGAAAAAGTTTAAACTGTTTCTGGTGGCTAATTGTTACTTTCTGCCTGCCACTTCCTGACAATCTACTTGCCATTTCCCCTAGGCCTAAGTCTATTTCCTACAAATTCTGAATTCCTCCAATTTCATTGATAAGATTTGTCATCTGTAATTTGCTTCAAAGCTTTCACCACTTAACACAAATAGACATCCATCCTTGCATCAAACCCTAATCTACAATCTGATATACCACAAAGGATCAGATCATCAAATCAGACTCAAATGAATCAGAGATCTTGCCCAATGTTAAGCTTTACTAATAATTTCAAGGATAGAAAATCAAGAAGCAGGTCTGGGATAGGGAAGTTGACTCCCACTGTGTGAAGTAACTTCACAAGACCTCATGGCTGACCTCTTCTGGGCCAGAGAGTTGCATGTTGGCTACAGGAAGAAAGTGTCGGAGTCATCCTCAACTATATGGTTTTTCTTCTTTGACTTACTGGTATGGAAAATATTTGAGTAAATTTCTAATGATTGAACTATCTTTGCTATCTGATGGTATTTTAATATTTCTAAGTATTTTGAATTTTTGAGTTAAAAATTATTTCTGGATTTATTGTACACTTCTCTGAGAATATGACTCATTCAGGTTTTGCTTTTTGAAGTGTCTGCAGGTTTTTTTCGGTGATCTCTTCGTTATTTAGTAGTGCACTGTTTAGCATCCATGTATTTGTGTTTTTTATAGTTTTTTTTTTTCCTCTAATTGATTTCCAGTCTCATAGCATTGTGGTCAGAAAAGGTGCTTGATATGATTTCAATTTTCTTAAATTTTCTGAGGCTTGATTTGTGACACAAGATGTGATCTATGCTGGATAATGTTCCGTGTACACTTGAGAAGAAAGTGTATTCTGCCACTTTCTGGTGGAATGTTCTATAAATATCAATTAAATCTATCAGGCCTATGGTGTCATTTAAAGCTTGTGTTTCCTTATTTATTTTCTGTTTGGATGATCTGTCCATTGGGGTGTTCAAGTCCCTTACTATTATTGTGTTACTGTCGATTTCCCCTTTCACGGTTGTTAACATTTGCCTTATGTATTGAGGTGCTCCTGTGTTGGGTGGGTAAATATTGACAATTGTTATATCTTCTTCTTGGATTGATCCCTTGATCATTATGTAGTGTCCTTCCTTATCTCTTGTAACAGTCTTTATTTTAAAGTCTATTTTATCTGATACGAGTATTGCTACTCCAGCTTTCTTTTGATTTCCATTTGCATGGAATATCTTTTTCCATCCCCTCACTTTCAGTCTGTATGTGTCCCTAGGTCTGAAGTGGGTCTCTGTAGACAGCATATATATGGGTCTTGTTTTTGTATCCATTCAGCGAGCCTGTGTCTTTTGCTTGGGGCATTTAATCCATTTACATTTAAGGTTATTATCCATATGTATGTTCCTATTACCATTTTCTTAATTGATTTGGGGTTGTTTTTGTGGGTCTTTTTCTTCTCTTGTGTTTCCCGCCTAGAGAAGTTTCTTTAGCATTTGTTGTAAAGCTGCTTTGGTGGTGCTGAATTCTCTTAGCTTTTGCTTGTCTGAAAAGTTTTGATTTCTCTGTCAAATCTGAATGAGATCCTTGCTGGGTAGAGTAATCTTGGTTGTAGGTTTTTCTCTTTCATCACGTTAGGTATATACTGCCACTCCCTTCTGGCCTGCAGAGTTTCTGCTGAAAAATCAGCTGATAACCTTATGGGAATTCCTTTGTATGTTATTTTTTGTTTTTCCCTTGCTGATTTTAATATTTTTTCTTTGAATTTAATTTTTGTTAGTTTGATTAATATGTGTCGTGGATGTTTCTCCTAGGGTTTATCCTGTATGGGACTCTCTGTGTTTCCTGGGCTTGGGTGACTATTTCCTTTCCCATGTTAGGGAAGTTTTCCACTATAATCTCTTCAAATATTTTCTCGGACCCTTTCTTTTTCTCTTCTTCTGGGACCCCTATAATTCGAATGATCGTGTGTTTAGTGTTTTCCCAGCAGTCTCTGAGATTTTCTTCAGTTCTTTTCATTCTTTTTTCCTTATTCTGCTCCTTGGCAGTTATTTCCACCATTTCGTCTTCTAGCTCACTTATTCGTTCTTCTGCCTCAATTATTCTTTTATTGATTCCTTCTAGTGTATTTTTCTTTTTTTTTTATTTCAGTTATTGTGTTGTTCATCTCTGTTTGTTTGTTCTTTAGTTCTTCTAGATCTTTGTTAAACATTTCTTGTATTTTCTCAATCCCTGCCTCCATTTTATTTCTGAGATTCTGGATCATCTTTACTAACATTACTCTGAACTCTTTTTCAGGTAGATTGCCTATTTCCTCTTCATTTATTTGGTCTTGTAGGATTTTACCTTGCTCCTTCATCTGTGACATAATTTTTTGCTGTCTCTTCTTTTTTTTTTTTAATGAGTGGTATTGTGTTCCTGTCTTACTGGTTGTTTGGCCTGAGGCTTCCAACACAGGAGGTTATAGGCTGTTGGGTAGAGCTGGTTCTTGGTGCCAAGATGAGGACCTCTGGTAGACCTCACTCCGATGAATATTCCCTGGGGTTTGAGGTTCTCTGTTAGTCCAGTGGTTTAGACTCAGAGCTTCCACTGCAGGAGCTTCGGCCCAACACCTGGCTTGCGAACCAAGATCTCGCAAGCCATGCAGGGTGGCAAAAAAAAAAAAAAAAAAAAATGGAGGACAATAACAAAGTAAAAGATAAAATTAGAGTAGCAAACTAACAGCTATTTTAGAAAAAATATAAAAATAAAAATATATATGAAACAACAACTGGAAGGTAAAACAGAACCACAACAGTAAAAAAGGGGGAAAAAAAAAAAAAAAAAGAAAAAAGGTAAAAAAGGCCTTGGCTGTGGAGGGCAGGGCCTAAGCAGGGGTGGGGTTTGGGTGGTGGGCGGGGCCTATGATTAGGACCCACAGGGCTGGAGAAGGCTTTGGGAGGTGTGGTGAGTGGGGCTTAGGTTCAACAGAACCGAAGGGGCCCAGGCATGCCTCCCGCCTCGGGTCTCAGAAGGCAGGGGACCCCACTTGGGAGCCCAGCAGGCTTCCAGGGCCTGAGTGGGTGGGGCCAGTGCCCTCCCCTCCTGTCCTGCTCCCCCAGTCCTGCAGGGTCCCTCCCCTCCCACCTGTCTCTCCTGCTCTCCCCCAGCCTCCCTCCTATGCCCCCAGAACCCACGTGGCCCGGAGGGGGTTTTGGAGGGCAGGGGACCAGGCCTGGGCACTTAGCAGGTTTCCCAGGCTCGAGTGGGCAGGGCCAATGCCCTCTGCTCCTCCTGCTCCTCCAGTCCTGGAGGGCCCCTCCCCCCACCTCTCCTGTTCTCCCCTGGCCTCCCTCCTACGCCCCAAGGACCAGTGAGGCCTGGAGGGGGCCTCTGAGGGTGTAGGACCTGGCCCGATAGCCAGGCAGATTTCCCCGGCCGATTGGGCAGGGGAAACACTGGGCGCGCTCCCCCATGGTCCGAGCCCCTGAGAGTCCCTCCAGGCATGGGAACCCTTCCCCCCTCTCAGCCACCCCTCAGGGGCGCCGGTCCTGTCTGGCCTCCACTTCTCTTCCCCCCTCAGTCCTCCCACATCCTACCAGTTCACCTGGGGGTTCCTCATGTCTCCTTTGGCGTCGAGGTCCCCCACCAGTGTCCGGCAGGTGCCCCAGGGAAGACACAAACTCCATGTCTTCCCACACCACCATCTTGACTCCACCTTTCTATGCATATACTTCTGACATTTTCAATACAATTTTTTCAACTGGAAGTAATAGTTATTCAGTACATGTATTATGTTGATTCAAAGTTATAGTCATTGAAAAAGTTGAAAAAAAGTTTAAATCATGTGATAAACTTGTTTAAAGAATAACATTTTTCTTTTTATGCCTACAGCCGTCATCTATTAGATGAGAAAATGAGTCACCATAATAATGATGAATGAAAATACCGCTCGTTATAAAGTCAAGGAAGCTACCCTGTGAAACTGGGCTATCATTCGGCAGTGTTGTTGAGTTTTCCCTTCTAAATTCAGGTAAGGTATGATTTTTATGTGGCCTATATTTCTGGAATTGGGCAGTTTGTTCCAGATGGAGTTTTTATGGCTAGGAAATACTGCTGTGCTTGCTGATCATTCATTCTCTGATAAACTGAATTGACTTTCCTATGTACTTAACTCAGTTTTTCATTGTGATGTAGTGAGGTGTAGCTGGATTTGGAGTCAAAAGACCTGAGTTTAAGTATTGGCTCTCCTAATTACCTTATGTGTGACTTTGAACAAATCCTTTAAACCCTTTGAACTTTAATTACCTTATCTGCAAACAAACAAAAATCCTACTTCATAGGGTTGTTGCAAAAGATAAATAGGTAATGTGAAAAATTCCTTGTGGCTTATAAAGCAGCATCCAATTGTAATGGATTATTATCTATATTTTTCAACTTATTAAGAGGATAAATAGCCTCTTTTAGGAAAAAATTTCTATCTTCTACCTCAACCTTGTGTAATCTTTTTTTTTTTTTAAACTGGAAAAGAAAGATGTGATTGAGTTTTTTAAATGCAGTAAGATTGGAAATGAAGAGAAAAAGAATTTGTTTTTCTTTGGATTCCTTTCTAGCCATATATTTCAATTGTTTTCTCTGTTATCTTCATTCCTTCTACAATATGGTATCATGTCTTTTGGAAATGTTCAGTAATATCTTGCTAATTTTTTTACACTGATCCTGGCTTCAGGGATAGCTTTACCCAGTTGAACAAACCTCTATCCTTATGTTCTTTTTTTCTTCTTAACATTTTTGCTGTTAATCAAGTTCAGTCTATCAGTAATTCATGCAACCAATATTTATGGCATACCTGCTATGTAAAAGACATTCTTCTGTTATTAACTTAAAAATTTAAATGTATAATATCTGTCCTGGTTTTCATTCTTTTGGATAATAACCACTTTTAATTACCTACTATATTCAAGGTATCATGGTCATATATTAATGACTCCTGTTCTCAAGATGTCTTCATATTATTCTGGGAGACACACAGAGAAACAATCTCAACAATAAAATTGTGGGTATGGAGAGGAGAAATGAAGAATTTACAGAGAAAAGATTATTTATGAAGTTGTCTCAAATGAAGGGAGACTGTTTATGTAAAGTGTGGTACTTTCAGTTACACCAGAATCTGATTTTTATTTAGAGAGCATTTAGGAATAGTACTGTGGCACTACTTGGGGTAGAGATTTGTCATCTGTTGCTGTGTAAGAAATTACCTCAATATGTAGTAGAAGTCATGCTTTATCTCTTCTGCTGTGTTCTATTGATTAGAAGGGAGTCGCTAAGTCCAACCCACATACAAAGGGAGGGGAATTAGGCTCTATGCTTTGAAGACAGGAGTATGAAAGAATTTTCAGAGGTGTTTTAAAACCACTCTAGTCTGCCCTCCAGGGAAAAATTATTTACATTTTTTTTCACATGCAAAATATACTTAGTCACTCCCAAGAACCTCCCCACAAAGTCTCATCCTTTACAGCATTGACTTAAATTCTAGGATCACATTATCTATGTTAGATTCAGGTGTGGATGAGGCTCCTCTGGTGTAGTTCCTTAAGTACAGTTCCTCAAATGTAGTTGCTCTTGACCTGAAGACCTATGAACCAAAGAGGCAAGTTATCTGCCCCACAAATACTCAGTATACAATGGTAGAACAGGTATAACATAAATGCCAAAGATACTCCCATCCACAAAGGGTAAAAACAGGAGGCTTACAAGAGCCACAGGTCCATAGAAACTCTGTAATATAGCAGAACACTAGTTTGCAGTGCCTTGATTGGGAATCAATGCTTGGGAATAAGTCTCCATCCCTCTTGACTCTGCACCCTGGTCTCTTGGTTTCACCTTCTGAGTCATCCTTCCTTTTTCATGAAAGGTAGCCAAGGCTTATAGTTGAGTAGTCTCGTAAGCCTGCTTACTCCATGTAGAAGTTTGGAAACCCAAAGATCTCTCTTCGTTTTGTACTATATTGTTCCTTTCCGTCCAACTTAGTTGTATTTCTGCCATGCAATTCTCTTTATAACTTGTGGGTCTCCTATGACTCTTACTGAGAGTTCATGTCATTAAGCCACACCCATGAATATTTTTGAGATATGCCCTTCCCTACTCAGGCTTCTGCTGAGACTGCTGAGAGAAGAAGCCCTAAGCTTTTTAGAAGTCTTATTTTTTAACTAAAACTTCTCTGAGACACCTTCCTTCATCTTTCTGAGGTCTAATCAAAGGGTTTTATAGTTACTCCCTCAGCTTCATCTTTACAAATTTTTCTGGTAGTGTCCTGGATTTATTCTCTACCTGGGGACATTTCTTAATCTTAGCATAGTTTGACATCTGGAGAGGATGGAAATCTTCAAAACCAGCAAGTCCTGACTCTTTTACATTAAATAGTCCTTTCTTTAGCTTATTTATCTTCTCTCACATTTGATTACAATCAGTCTGAAAAAAACAGGTGACAACATCAACACAATTCCTGGAAATCACCTTAGTTAGATAAACCAATTTATTAGTGCATTTTCAACTTTCCATGTAGCTGCAGGTAACAGTGTCACTAAGCTTTCTGACAGTACATAACAGGGATTTTCTGTCCTCCAGTTTCCAGTAACATTTTTCTTACTTTCCTTTAAGATCACACCAGTAGCCTCCTCAAAGGCTCTCAAGGTTCTGCTAACATTCTCCTCTAAGTCCTTTCAGCTTCCTCTCACTTCTTAGTTCTAAAACCTCTCCCACATTTTAGATGGTTATTACAGCATTATACCATTTCCAGTACTAAAATCACCATTAGTTATCTATTGCAGTGTAACAAATATCCCAATATGTAGTAGCTTAAAACAATAATAAGCATTTATTACCTTCACACTTTCTGTGGGTCAGGAATGCAGGAGTAGGTAGTTCTGGCCCAGGGTCTCTCATGAGGTTACAGTCAAGATGTTGGCCAGAGCTACATCCATGTGAAGGCTTGACTGGGGCTGGAGAATCTGTTTCCAGGGTGGCTCACTCACAGGGCTGGCGAGTTGATGCTTGTTTTTGGTGGGAGGCTTCATTTGCTTCCAATGTGAGCCTGTCCACAGGTTGCGTGAGTGTCCCCCCAACGTGATGGCTGACCTCCTTCAGAGAAGGCAGTTCAAGAAAGCAAGGTGGAAGTGAAAGTGCCTTTTATGACTCAGTATTAGAAATCACAGACCATCACTTCTACCACATTCTATTCATTAGAATCAAGTCACTATGTCCATACACAAAGGGAGGAGAATTAGGCTCCAACTTTTGAAGGGAAGAGTGTCAAAGAATTTGTAGATATACTTTGAAACCACCACAGTCTGAATCCTGCTCTTGACCAATAAGTCCTCCAAAAAGATCTCCAAGGGCATGTACACACACACACACACACACACACACACACACACACACACACACGCACACACAAATGAAGATGCAAGGCAAAGCTGGAGTTTGACCCTGAACCTCAATGCATAACCCCAGGTCTGTGGAAAGTTTTTAACTGAAACTAGATGGGTCTGAATGACGTAATACAAAAGCAGGCCAGATGGCTCTCAGGTATGCTCCCACTCCAAAGCTAACCACTCCAGTGGGAGAAAAGTAGAAGAAGCACCTATGAGAGAAGAGAGAGAGAAGCAGGGAGAGCAGAGAGACAAGGCAGATTTCCTTTAGTGCCTAGAGTTGCTTGCCTCAAGTTGTAGTAGCTCCAGGGTTTCTTATGTTTTGGAGAAAAAAATCTGGAAAAAGGGAAGGAGAGATGATGGAAACTTCTTAGGGCAGCTGTAGTATTCTTATTACTCGAGACCTGTGAAAGGTAAGAGAGAAAGAATGGCCCAACATATGTATCCTGTGATGTTTTATTAGCAAAGTGACTCTACCCAGTAGTACAGTAGTCAGTAGATTGCCTTTAAAACTGACCAGATCATTTCCCTTTTCAAAGTGCAGCAACTTGGGGGGCCTAAGTTTAGCATTTCCCCAATTTATATTTTTATCCTATTAATCTAGTTGACTTAACAACCATATCAACGGCTAATCTAGAATGTGATCATGGCTTTTGTGGGGTAAAGATTAGCAACACATTAGGTGTCCCATTTATTCCTTTTGTGGGACTTAAAAGCAATCTTTGCTGCTGCAAAAATTGAGATCTAATATAAGGGTGGTCTAGGCCCAAGTTCCCTTATGAATGTCTCTCAAAGTTGCTCCTAGAAGTTTCTGAGATGGATTAAGCCTGGAGATGCAGTTTATCCCATGACCACTATATGCACTAGGCTGAGATTTCATTCCTCAGTGAAATTCTTCATTCATTCCTGTCACCTCAAAGATGTTCAACTGCATTGCCTAATGAAACAGGGTTGTTAAAACGAGCACCATGTAAAAGCATAGCCCCAAACACAGTTACACGATATAAAAATGCTCCATATTTATTGCCTTCGTATTAAATTTTAAAAATCTCTTCTCACAATCAATTACTAATTATTCTGTTGCATAGGGCCAGTTTTCAGGGGGCATTTGCCCTTACCCACAGAAGAAGCCTAGCCCCAGATTCTTACTAGTCAGTTGCAGTGGTCAAGATAAGCCTCAAGTGGCAGGTTTGAGATCCTAAGATACAATAGGTGACAGTTTAACCAGCAGGTTTAATCAGCAGCTTTCCTACTGCATTACACGGAATGCCAGCTTCCCAGCTGGGGTCAAGGGAAAGCCCACTGCTCACACCTCTCCTTGATGGAGCCAGTCCCACACATTAGGATCTGTCATTTGCAACACCCCACTGCCAGGTACCTACTTCCATACTAATCATGACTGTTGATTGCAATTCAGAACCCAAGTCACTGGTGGGAGAAGAAAAGGGAAAGAAAACAGAGTTGCCAGTGAATTATACCTCAGTCCCAATCTAGTGATTGGGAGTCTAATCTTGCTATTCAGGTCTTAGTTTCATCTCAGGTACATTTTCTATCCTTGCCCTCTGAGTAGGGTCCATGAAGGGCACAATAGGATGTGGCCTCCTTTTCCTCCATCTTTTTCCTCCCTGTCTCTTGTGCTTATGCCCCTCAAGGCGTAAGTGGGGGTGGGGTGGGGAGAGAGAGCAATCTGCTTGTGTTACTGCCCACACCTTAAAGATAAGGAGGTGAATTCCTTTCTGTTGGGTAATTTTGCTTCTCCGTCAGATGCTGGTGACATACAGAGTTGCTCATATCTGCAGATCATATCTCCACCTGGATGCCATCATCTGATTGACCTTAGTATAGGTGATGTGTACTCTCAGCTGGGCTCCCCGATCCACCTCCAGCCCAGGGAAAGCCCCAGAAGAGGATGCTCCCCTCTCACTTCAACCTGCCTTCGGGAAAGTGTACCACATGCCTTTTCAGGTGTGTGGTTTCTTATTAGGTGGGCAGCTGTCCCAGGCAGCTTGATATCTCTCTTAACTGATCTCCAAATCCTCAGTATCCAGTAGCCTGGAAACCTGTTTCTCCTTATTGTAGCCACAGAATACGCTGCATGCTTTGCATCAGCTTTATAATGAGTCAGTGCTCAGCAGAAACTCCAGGCAAGAAACAGTGATCCTCAAACCCTAACAGATGGTTCTCCTGGGACTTCCAGCTTTTGCCAGGGTGAGGGGGGAGGCAGGTGGAACATCTTCACCTTTCCCACAATCCCCTCTACCATTAGGAAAATGGTAAAATGGAGAAAGACCAAGTATCAAACTGTGAATTCTTCCCCAACTCTCTTTTTCCCTCTCCCCATTTTAGCTCTCTATTCAGATGATAAAGGACTATTATCAAATAGATTCTGCTAGAAGACCACAGTATAGCAAATCACGTGCTGAGGAGTCCACACTAATAGACTAGTGAACTTGAAAGGCGAAGGAGTGTCTTTTGTTCTAAGCAATGAGGTGTTATCAAAGTACTTTGCACCATCATGTTGGATTAATACAAATGCTTTATGTGACGCATCTAAATTCCTGGGCATGACACTGAACACCCTCCATAATCTGAGCACCATCTACCACTTCTGTGCTCCTCCCTCCACTTATGCCCTATTTGAGTCATGAGAAGTCTCTCTCTGCTCCCCACACATCGTGCTGTTTCTGTGCTTTGGTGTCTTTTTCAGTATGCTCTCCCTCTCCCTTAGACCCCTCTTCTTTCCCTGTCTCCTTTCTCTTCATCACCATGACCATGCTGTTGTCCACGCTATCCTTATCTTCCAGGTTGGTAGATTGCATATCTTTCACAAGAATATTTTATAGACAGTAATTAACCTGTCACTCTTGTAATATAGGTTCATATTACTGTATTGATTGAATAGTTTATTTATTGAACTGCTATTTTTCTCAAAGATTCTCTTTCTTTCAGAAAAATACAGCTTTAAACGATGATGGACCTAAAATATCCATATATGAGGAAAGTCAAGAAAAAAGAGATAGTTGGCCTCTAAATTCCTGATACTGTAATAAGCCAACTTTGATTGATTTAATAACTGACCCAAAATAGATCTTAAAATCAGCCAGTCTGTGATTTCTTTAAAACAAATAATTCAACCAACAAACATATATGAAATGCATGATAAGCAAGGATGATCAATACTATTGTATTTATTCTGGGTTTTAAGTTCAAGATAACAACCCTGGGACACGTTCACTTCATAAAGGGGCTAAAAAATGTTGTGTTATGACTATTATTAGAGAGGTAGTTGCACAGTAGTTTGTGCTACTATGTGCCGGGCACTGTACTCAGTAAATAATTTATTTCATTGTACTCTTTAGATCTTACTACCCTATTGTATTAATCAGGGCTCTCCAGAGAAATGGAACCAATAAGATATATATATACAAAGAGATTTATTGTAAGGAATTGGCTCAAATGGTTATGAAGGCTGGCAGGCCCCAAGATCTGCAAAGTGAGTTGGCAGAGGCTGGAGACACAGGAGAGCTGATATTTCAGTTTGAGACTGAAGGCAGGAAAAAAGCCAGTGTTCCAGTTCCAAGGCAGTCAGGCAGGAGGAATTCTCTCTTACTTCGGTGAGGGTCAGCCTTTTTGTTCTATTCAGGCCTTCAACTGATTGGATGAAGCCCACCCACCTTAGGGAGGGCAATCTGCTTTACTCAGTCTACTGATTTAAATGTTAATCTCATCCAAAAACAACCTCACAGGGACTTCCTTGGTGGTCCAGCGGTTAAGACTCTGCGCTCCCAATGCAGGGGGCCCGGGTTCGATCCCTGGTCAGGGAACTAGATCCCACATGCTGCAACTAAGAGTTCGCATGCCGAAACTAAAAGATCCCTCATGCCACAGTGAAGATCCTGCATGCCGCAATGAAGATCCCGTGTGCCACAACTAAGACCTGGTGCTGCCAAATAAATAAATATAAAAAATAAATAAATATTAAAAAATAAAGAGGAAGTCTTAAAAAAAAAAAAAAACACCCTCACAGAAACACCCAGAATCATGGTTGCCCAAATATCTGAGCACCTTGTGACCCAGTCAAGCTGACACATAAAGCTAACTCTCATACCTATGTAGTAGGTTCTATGACTATCCTGCTTTTTAGACAAGGCAAAAGAGAGAGGTGATATAACTTCCTTGTCACATACAACTGATAAATGGCAGAGACTCTGCTCCAAACCAGGTCTGACTGACCAAAGTACAGTGTTTATCAAGTTTTGGAATGTAGATAGATCTAGGGGTTTTGTGAGAATTACATTAAAAAGATGAATATAAAAGCACATATTGCTGGCACATAGACTCATTATATGTAGCTAACATTATTAGTATTAATAGTAGTACTAGCATTAAGAGGATTATTATTAGTTTGTTAACATGAGCTTTTGTCCTTTTAGAATACTTGGTAGTGAGAATGCAGGATGGACTTTAAATGAAGATATACTTGACCAGTATTATTCTCTATTCTTTTCTTTGGTTTTGTGATATAAATATAAAAAATTGTTAAGTTTCTAGATAGTTAATTTCTCCGACATATCCTCTTACAAAAATAGTATTACCTTTGGCAGAGATATACCTTATTCCTGCTGATGTCATTAGAAAATGGCAAGGTCAACCAAAATGAGAAATTGACAGCATCTCTGTCTTTCCAGTTTTTAATAAGTATTGTCAAAAGAAATAATAATCAGATTTGAACTTGTTTGTCCTTGAAGTGACTTTTTTAAAAGGCCTCCTAGCAAATCTAATGCAGGATCAAAAGCAGTTGGGAAAAAGTAGAAATCACTTAAGTATACTTCCTTACTCTATTCTATGCAATAGAAATAAAATACTCACTTTCAATGACTTAGGCTCTGGTATATTTGTCTCCTTTTCCTACGGTGTGAGGGAATGTTGGTAAAGGGAGCTCTAATAAATTAATGAACTAGATTTTCCAATGTACAAATAAAACACAGCCTTCTAGGGAATAAATGGTCTTTAAATACTTTGTCCCACAGAACCCCTAGCCTCATTTATAGAGCAAGACTCCAGGCATAATTGTGAAATTGGTTATATGTATTTTTTATTCTTCCTCTTCTGTCATTGTGTTTCCTGTCTTCCATCCAAAATCCTCATGTTCTTTCATCTCCACATTTTGTGTTCTCTGCAAAGGATGTGGTAAACACATAGCCATTAAGATACAGTGATTTATATGAATTATTGTGCTCTTTTTACCAATCCTCTTCATAATTTGACATGCTTGATAATTTAAAAAGCTTTAATTTTAGGTATCAGTGGGATTGAGGAGGCATTTACCACAATCAGAGGGACCTTGCTGGAGTTGGTGAAATCACAACACGTAGAAAACAGGCTCTCTCTGCTTTCTTAGACATTAAAGGCAGCCTTGCCTTTTTCTCATTTTCTACCTAATATGGGCCTAATTACAGCCACAATAATCACAGTGCTATCACCCTTACCTGATTCATACTCGTGCTTTCTTTGTCCTGTTTCTGTGCAGTGTATCAACGCTACTGCCTCCACTTAGAATGCCTTCCACTCCCATCTCAGGCAGTCCATGTCCCTTACTTCAGATGAGCCCAGCTTAACCAAAATCCTCTTCCTTTCAAGATGTAAATAATTGAAAAAAATAAATCATCCTCCAAAGATTCAACTATGAAAGAGTACAAGATAATATACTACTGTTAGCCATTTGTGCATGGGCTGGTGATATATTCATGAGTAAAACACCATCCTGACCCACAAGGAACTTATCTTCCTGTAATGGACACAGACAAATAAACAGAAAAGTATAATATTGTGAAGAGGTTGCAACAGCAGCAACAGACACAGGACATGAGGGGACAGAAAGGAGGGGTACCCACGTGCGAGGGTGCACTGTTATCATCTGGGTAGCCCTTAGAAACTGCATTATTTCAGGAGTCGTGCCACACAATTTACTTTCTCTAACTTTGCCAGGTAACCACTGCATCGCAATTATAAAAGAAAACATTTTAGTCTAATAGAACCAATGAAAACACACATCAGAAGGAATGGTTCTTACAAAGGGCAGTAGTCAGACCATGAGCACCGTTAGATGCTGTTCACGCTCTCCTTCAGTATCTCACACTCAGTGATGAAGGGGCTGCTGGATCACTTTCCTGGTTACACACATCCTGGCTTCCCTCCTTCTGGTTTGGACAGGTGCTTACAGAAGATCCTTTCATGCTAGCAAGCCAAGTCCTTACAATCATACCAACAAGCTGTACTTGGTATGTGTTTGCCTGTAATAACAGCCATATGAAGGGTGTTTAAATTCCTAAATCCCTGGGAGATTAGAGAAAGCAGTGATTAAGAACCAGCCTGCTGAAGTTTGAGTCCAGGCTCCATCTAATGGTTTGATCACGGGAAAGAGGCTTAAGTTGTTCATGCCTCCGTTTCCTAGTCTATACAATGGGAATAATAATAATAATAGCTCTACCTCATGGCATTGATGTGAGAATTAAATGAAATAATAAATTTAAAGTTCTTCACACTGCACCTGAAATGTAATATGTTAGTTTCCTAGGCCTGTTGTAACAAATTACTACAAACTGGGTGGCTTAAAACAATAGAAATTAATTTTCTTACCGGTCTGGAGATTAGAAGTTAGACATTAAGGTGTCATCAGGGCCATGCTCCCTCTGAAGGCTCTAGGGAAGAATAGTTTTTTGCCTCTTAGGGTCTGGTGGTTGCTGGCAATCTCTGGTGATCCTTAGCTTGTAAACACATCACTCCAATTTCTGTCTCTGTCATTACAAATTATTCTCCTTATATGTCTCTCTATGTCTTTACATGGCCATCTATAAAGACACCAGTAATTGGATTTAAGGCCCACCTTAATCCAGTATGACCGCATCTTAATTTAACTAGTTACATATGCAAAGACCCTATTTCCTAATAAGGTCATATTCACAGGTTCCAGGTGAACATTGATTTTGGGAGAACACTATTCAGCCCAGAATACTTAGTAAGCATGCAATAAATGTTAGTTAAACCCACTCACCCATTTTACCACACATAAACACAAAACATAAAAAACATACCCACATACACAGAAAGCACTCTGCGAAGATGGTGGCTTCAATATGATATCATTATTCCTCTCTCTTCCCAACTCTAGTGTGTCCATTTCAGAGCCAAGCAGTTGGGACTTCGCATAAGGCTCTGAGGGTGGGCAAGCAACTGTTGGAGAAAACTGCTTCAGGGATATCTGTGCTCTGGGTCAGCTCCAGGGGAGAGCTGCTATCAGGATACAGTTTCCTTGGACCCTGAGGGGTTGAGGGATAGCCAAACAGGTGGGCTGAATCCTCTCTATTCCAGAGAATGAGCAAATGGGAGGAAATTGGGTGCAGAGATGATGGATAGGGTATGATGGCCTGCTTGCTGCATAGCACCTGTCCCAAAGAATGGTAAACAGTATGTCTTCTTCAATTTTTGAGGCTTTGGCCATTTAAGGTACTCCAGAAGCTGTATCTGAGCCTCGATAAGCAGGCAAAGGAAAATAAGAAGGCACACTAGTGGTTCAGGTAGAGAGAGGAGGCTGAGTATGACTCTTGGAATGAACTCCTATTGAAATATAGTTGCTGGAGAAGATAAAGGATAACATGAATAAAACAGCAAAAAGAGCACTTAAGGATATAAAAAGAGAGCATGAAACAGACTTAATTAAAATAAGTCTTAATTAAAATATGATTTATAAATGAAAACATTCAGTAGATGGAGGGAGAAGAGCATTGTCCTAATCAAGAGCTGTGTACTGGTCTGAAAGATAAAATTTATCAAGACACAGAGCAAACTTTCAAAGAGATGGACCTCATAATGGAAAAGAGAACAGACTTGGAGGAAAGATCTATGAAAAACCTGAGAATTACAGGAATTCCAACCAAAGGAAAAGAAACAGAGGGATGAGAGAGCTGAAGAAAGACCTGACTACAGTTTGACAGTGTCCCAGGAAACACTGAAAAGACTTATCTAGGCATATCCTGGTAAACTTTCTGAACTGCAGGATAAAGAGAAACCTCACAATTCTAGGTAGAAAGAAAAAGGTGGTTACAAAGGCAAAGCAATCAAAGTGGCTTTGAACTTCTGCAGTATTTGAAACAGCAGATGACTTAGAGAAAGGAACTAAAACCTAAGGATCCAAGCAGAGCCAATATATAATTCATGGGTCAGGCTGAAAGAGAGATATTTGAGGCTATGCTCCACCTAAAGAAAATATATGAGAAAGGACACAAAGCAAGCAAAGGAACTGGAACAGAGACTTCAATATAAGGAAAGGTGAAGAAGAAGAAAAAGTGTTTAGAAATAAGGAAGGAGGCTTAACTGAAGATACAAAAAGAGATGAGGTACAACAGAGAGAATACTATGTGCAACTTTTTGGTGATAAATTTGAAAACCCAGAGGAAAGAGAGGTTTTCCTAGTAAAATACAAATGATCAAAGTTGGCATAGGAAGAAGTGGAAAACTTGAATAGACGAATACCTATAGCATACATTGGAAATATAACTAAATATCAACTGTTTAAGAAGGAAAGCAGAATCAGTAAGTTACACAGCTGAATCTTGTCTAACTTTTAAAGAACAGATAATTTCAGTGTTGTTAAACTATTCCAGACCAAAAAAAAAAAAATAGAAAGTGCCCAAATTTATTTTGTAAACCCAATTCATTTTGTGTCCAGCATAACTTTAATACCCAAACCTGAAAAAAATAGTAAAAGAAGGAAATTATAGCAAATTCCAATTATGAATATAGAGGTTGCTTATATGAGGGTCATGAAGAGAAAGATAAGGAACTTTGAGAGTATCAAATCCTGTAACTAACAGTACCTTCTTTCTGTTCTTAGACAGAACTAGATTTGATGACAGTATATGACAGAATAGTCAAAGTAACAGTGGCTTACACATGATAGAATTTTAATTTTTCCTTTTATAAAGGTAGTCAACAAGAAGGTTGTCTGAGGTTAGTATGCTGATTCCTTTGAGTCATCAGGGACTCAAGCTTCTTTCAGTCCTGTTCTCTCTCATTCCTTTGGTGTGGACCTCATTCTCATAGTCTAACATAGCTGCTGGAGCTCCAGCACTCATATCTATCTCAGGTAGCAGGATAGAGAAAGAGATATAGGAAGAAGGTGCAAAAGGCACATGCCAACAATATTTTAATGTGGTTTTTCTGAAATTTCCAGACAGCACAGTTTTTGTAGCTCACTGGTGTGAATTTAGCTGCAAATTGGCCATGTGCCCAGTTAAAAATCAAAGGTTCTATTTCATAGGAAGAAGGAGAGAACAGACCTTGGGATAGAAAACTAGCTATTTCTGTGCTATGTTTCTTTGGGCAACAGCAACTCTTGGTCTGTAGGAAAGCAATACCTTAAAGTAGGCAGGAAGAATGGCTTGCCTTCCATGCTGTTCCTTTGTAATGCCGATGTTCATATAATGTTCCCAATTCACATACTGAATAACACAGTCCAGAGGGAAATCCACTTCCACATGGATGTCAAAAGGCATTTCAAACCTAACATTTATAAAACGGAACACTTTTATCTATTAGCACCCCTCTCCAAACCGGTCACTCTCCCAGTCTTACCTTTCATGAAATGATACCATCACCTGCCCAAGTGCTCAAACCAAAAACCTCGGAGTCATTTTTGATTCCATTCTTGCCTTCACTATTCCCTCACCTGCCATTCAATACATTAGCTCTACTTCCAAAATGTACCCCAAACCTGTCCACTTCTCTCTATCTCCATTGATTTCAACCCTTGTCTAGGCCACCATCAACTCTTGCTTTGTCACCAAAATCTCCTACCCGGCCTTCCAGTTCCCACCCTCACGACCTGATGGTCTCTTCTCCACATTGTAGGCTGAGTGATCTTTTTAAAATCACGTTTTTCCATTTGATATTTTTCAAATTAAAAATAATTTTATTGTATCAAGTGTAACAATATTGTGCTGATGTGCATTAAGACAAATCTATTCATTTCCTCTCTTGCCCACACCCGCGGAGTAATCTATCAACAGCCTGGTTTGTCTTTTTCCCCACCCATCTCCTAGTAACACAAGCTTACACAAGCACAGATGATAGATAGATAGATAGATAGATAGATAGATAGATAGATAGATAGATAGATAGATTTTATTTATGTTTTCTGAAAAACAATACTCACTACTCAGCTTGTTAACTTTCATTTTTATTTTTAATATAAATTTTATCATGTGAGATTCCTGCTTAAAAACTCTTCAGTGGCTCCTCATGGTAAGCCTCATGGTTCCTCCTTTAGTATATTTTATAAAAGGATCATAGAACATCTATTTAATTTGGCAAGTCATTCGGAAATTATAGAGACAAAAGCTTTTCTACTATATTATATATATTAAATTTATTTTTTTTAAAAAACACTTATCTGACACTGACTTTGGGCCACACTGTGTTGAGTGCTTCACATTCATTAATGCATTCAGTCCAACAATAATTCGCTGATAATTTGCACCATCATTGCTTCTGTTTTACAGATGAGCAAACTGAGGTTTGCAGGGCATGAGCAACTCGCACAGGTCTGCCGAAGAGCCAGGCTCTTCAAGCCAGCATTGCACTGTGTATGTGTCTCATTTCTTGGGCCAGACCGGAAGGTCCTTTGGGGAAAAGATTATCGCATTTCTCTTGTGTTCCTCATGGTGCCATCATAGTTCATTGAACATATTTAAGTACTAAGTAAGTATTTGTTGAAATGAATTGGCTGAGTGGCACTTTTTGTTTGTTTGAAGGTAGGGAAAGCTTGGGTATGTTTCAGGGTATCAAATAGAGTCAATGTAGCTATCGAAGCTGCAATACAGAGAGAGGTATTAGGGTGGATTCAGGTCAATTAATCAGTAAGTTTACTGACTCTCTTTTCCTGTCTAGTGTACAGAAAGACAAGACAAGTAGCATAGAGCTCAGAGGAAAGGGTAAGCTCCCAAGAAAGATAGATAGTTTCTCTTCTAAGAGAAACCAGGAAATTAGAGGTGAAGCAATGTGCATGCGCAGAGATAAACTAAAAGACAAGGGAGCTGAGGGCCTGCCTACCTCGTTATCAGAACTCAGAGGAAATAATTGGAGAAATATTTTCTAGACTGTCAAACTGTATCTTTGCAATTTAGTGAAAACAGCAACTGAAAAATCTACCTGCTGACATGACTTGCACTTACAGTTGAGGTCTAGGGCCAGGAATTGATTTGAATAGGCCATTGTTTTATTGATGTTTGAACAACTTGGTTGTTCTGTATTGGAGTTCATTGGTAGGGCATGTGCTGATAAACCAGCCAGTTCCCTAAACTTTAAAAATGATTCCTGGGCTTCCCTGGTGGCGCAGTGGTTAAGAATCTGCCTGCCAATGCAGGGGACACGGGTTCGAGCCCTGGTCTGGGAAGATCCCACATGCCGCGGAGCAACTGGGCCCGTGAGCCACAACTACTGAGCCTGCGCGTCTGGAGCCTGTGCTCTGCAACGGGAGAGGCCGCGACAGTGAGAGGCCCGCTCACTGCGATGAAGAGTAGACTCCGCTCGCCGCAACTGGAGAAAGCCCTCGCACAGAAACGAAGACCCAACACAGCAATAAATAAATAAATAAACTTATTAAAAAAAAAAGATTCCTGATTTAGAAATTGAAAAAGAAGTAGATTCAGAAATGGTCTGAAAGCCAACAATGAGAAATACTCTTTTCACTGCATGAAAAGATCAGCATGACTGTCTACGAGCTCCCCTGGTCATTTAGTGAAGCTGAGCTATTGCCGATGAAGCTTTCTGTGCAGGGTCTATGGAGAAGCAAGCTGAAAGTTCTATATGGTTGAATGAACTGAAGAGTAGAATTTCCATCATCTACATGTCCCAAGATCACCTGCCGTGTCCAGTTTCCTTGACCACACAGGAAATGGATTGTCTATAAGTTATTGTTTTGGTGTCAGCAAATAAAGTTATCATGGGCCATATTTCTTTTCTTTTATACTGGATAGAGGATTTTAAAAAATCTTTGCATAGTGCATTTGTTTTTTCTCAGTAAATGCTGGAAGCTTAAAATTGTAACAGTCTCCCTCTACTTAGCCTTTTCTTTTTTTTTAGAACATTTCCAATTTCCTGCTGCATTTCATGAGAGTCCTAATATGCTAATCTATTCACAGTGCAATGATTTTCATTTATAGGATAAAATTGTACCCACAGCACCAAATTAAACTCTCTTTTAAAATGAAATCAGTGGTTGAAAACATTAACCCTCTGAACAATAAAAATATGTATTTTCTATATATGTAACAGCTAGCATGTATTTAACAAATCACAGTTTATAGTGCCTATCTATGCATGTTTTAAACAACCATCACTACAGTTCTATGAAATAGGTATTATTGTCTTCTTTATTTTGCAGATATGATTTAGGTCTCAGAAAAAATAAGTGACTTGCCCACGCTCACACACCAGTAACTGGCAGAACTGGAATCACACCCATTTTTTTTCAGATTCTAAATCCTGTCATGTCTCCTCGGGGGAAGAGTACAGTATTGAGTCACTCATTGTTCATTTATTCAAACATTGTACAAACATTTATGAACACAGTGCACAGTGTTGGCACTGTGTTGGTTTTTGTAATACAGGGGAGACTAGGACACAGTCCCTGCTCTGGTGAAGCATACGGTCTAATGGGGTGATATAGTCAAGTAAGTAGGAAGGAATAATACAGGATGATCCATGCTTTGTTAGGGAAAATACAGGGAATGATGGGAGTCCCATTAGGGCAGGAGGAGTGATGGGGTGGTCAGGGAAAGCTTTCTGGAGAGGGATGTCTAAGGTGAGACTGAATAAATAAGTAGAAATTTGTGGTGGAGCCTGGGGAACAATGTTCAGGGCTGAGGGGGCAGCATGTGCAAAGGTCCTGAGGCAGGGCAAATCATGGTTTGGACGAAGAATGTTAAATAGTGGCCTATTTAAACACTAGCTCAAACACTGAATGTAAGTATGAGAGTCATGAGAGAGTTAAGGGAAACTTAAGCAAGATGGGTCTTGAACCCATGTTAAGGAGAGTGTTTGAAGATTTCCATGCTGGAAAGCAATGTGTTGGCTTTACCACTTTAAAAAGGTTACTCTGAAAGGAGTGTGGAGAATAGATGAGAGAAAAATTGAGACTAGCATGAGGAAGGACAATTAAGGGATTATAAGGAAGGGCAGTTAAGGAATGATAGTAATAAAGAAGGTGGTGGATGGTAGTGGTCTGAACTGCTGCCTAGTGACCACATCTGGTCACCTGGGTAACTGTGGCAATTCCATTTAGTAAATGAAAGGCAGGCCTGCCCGAGCACTGTCTAAGGCTGGTAAAGCAACAAAAGGACTCCAGGCACTTAAAACAATGATAATAACCATCACAGGGCCCCAAGTAATCAGTTGGTAGGCTGGTTAATTTGTCCAGTCTTGGAATTGGTTTACCTTCTCCAAATACCCAGAGGCTCACTCCTTCATGGTATTTTCCCCTGCTTGGTCAAAAACACTTTACTGATATGTGGTAGACACCATAGCTACTCTGACTGGTTTTATTTGATTGAGTTGTAGTTATCTGGGGATTAGACAGATATTGATTCCTGTCATGTTTGATGTCTGGGATTCGCATCTAGTCAAAACATTGCCAAAACATCGTCTCCTAAATATGAAATTACGCAGTGAATAAATCACAATGTGCAGCTTTCAGGCAAGCCATGCTTAGGAAATGAAATTTAAGTAGGAGAAATTACAAAAGGGATAGGGCAAACAATCGTTATTCTGAAGATAATCATTTACACTCTCCTGGTACTTGGCGTGAGGTAGCAATGCGGCAAATAGAAGGGAAATTAAAATTGAGAGTCTGTTCAATTACCCAGGATATCATTCACTGATATTTACAGAGGATAAAGTCTAACCTCCTCAGCATGGCATGCAAGGCCTTTCAGCATCATCTCCTGCCAGTCTGTTCAGTCTCCTGTTCTTCCCACACACATTTCCCTCTTCCTGGAATACTCTCTTCTTTACCTATGGGTCAAATTCCTTTTCCCTTTACAAGTCTTTGCTTAAGCATTACTTCCTCTTTGATTGCATTTCTGTCTCCCTCCATCCTTGCCCACCAGACTCTTACCTGGAAACTTTTGTATGTGATCGTTTATTATCTTTGAAAATGTTATTGAAATACAGTTGATTTACAACGTTGTGTTAGTTTCAGGTATACAGTAAAATGATTCAGTTGTACATATATATAAAAATATATATATTCCTATTCCTTTTTTACATTCCCTTCCATTATTGGATATAGTATTACAAGATATTGAGGGACTTCCCTGGTGGCACAGTGGTTAAGAATCTGCCTGCCAATGCAGGGGACATGGGTTCGAGCCCTGGTCCAGGAAGATCCCACATGCTGCGGAGCAACTAAGCCCGTGCGCCACAACTACTGAGCCTGCGCTCTAGAGCCCTCAAGCCACAACTACTGAACCCATGTGCCACAACTACTGAAGCCCGTGCACCTAGAGCCCGTGCTCCACAACAAGAGAAGCCACTACAATGAGAAGCCTGCGCACCGCAACGAAGAGTAGCCCCCACTCGCCACAACTAGAGAAAGCCCGTGCACAGCAATGAAGACCCAATGCAGCCAACAATAAATAAATAAATAAATAAATAAGTTAAAAAAAAAGATATTGAGTATAGTTCCCTGTGCTATACAGTAAGTCCTTGTTGGTTATCTATTTTATATTTAGTAGTGTGTATATTTTAATCCTAAACACCTAATTTATCCTCCCTCCCCCCTTTGGTAACCATAAGTTTGTTTTCTATGACTGTGAGTCTATTTCTGTTTTGTAAATAAGTTCATTTGTATCATTTTTTCAGATTCCACATATAAGCGATATCGTATGATATTTGTCTTTCTCTGTCTGACTTACTTCAATCTCTAGGTCCATCCATGTTGCTGCGAATGACATTATTTCCTTCTTTCTTATGGCTGAGTAATATTCCATTCTGTATATGCACCACATCTTCTTTATCCATTTATCTGTGAATGGACACTTAGGCTGCTTCCATATCTTGGCTATTGTAAATAGTGCTGCTATGAACATTGGGGTGCATGTATCTTCTCAAATTATGTTTTTCTCTGGATATATGCTCAGGAGTGGGATTGAAGGATCATATGGTAGTTCTATTTTTAGTTTTTTAAGGAACCTCCATACTCTTCTCCATAGTGGCTGCACCAATTTATAGTCCCACTACCATCTCCCACAAAACTCTTGTTTCCTTCCTCTGTTTCCATCGGACCTTGTCTATGCTTCCATTACAGTATTTGCATATTACCCTTGTATACACAGTTGACCTTTGTTGTTCACTATTCCATATTTGCGAATTTCTCCACTCGCTAAAATGTATCTGTGATCCCCCAGGCAACACTTGTGGCATTTTCATGGTCACTTGTGGATATACCCACAGAAGCAAAAGATTTGAGCCACCCATCATGCGTGTTCCCTGCTGAGGTTAAAGGGGCAGCCTTCTTGTTTTAGCTCTCACAGATTGAACAAGTATCCTTTTGTGGCCTGTTTCAGGCTACGCTTTTCACATTTTTGTGCTTTTTGTTAGTGATTTTGCTGTTTAAAATGCCCACCCCCAAACATAGTGCTGAAGTGTTGTATAGTGTTCCTAAGTGCAAGAAGGCTGTGATGTGCCTCACAGAGAAAATACACGTGTTATATGAGCTTTATTCAGGTATGAGTCACAGCCCTGTGAGCCGTGAGTTTGATGTTAATTAATCAGCAATATATATTAAGTAAATTGTTTTTAAACAGAAACACACATAAAACAAGGTTATGTATTTAGGGGATGAGAAAAATGTTATGACTGGAGGCTTGCAGGAACCTAACCCTATATTTCCTAGGAGCAGTGGTTCAGTATTTGCTAATTCAGCACTTGTGGTGATTTAATAGAACATTAACAATGGTGAATAATGAGAATCGACTCTATTGTTCCTTCCTCAAGGAATTCCTTGGGACATGGAACCATCATTGTATACCTAACACTTGGAATAATGGTTAAAATTAAGAACATGGTAGGTGTTTCATGTTCTTGACATTAACAGCAAAAGATATTTCAAATACTGATTTCATTGGTAATTATGTGTTCTTCCTTGTTCCAAGTCCGCCAAGGATGACTGCTTAAAGGCCAGATGGTTCTAATTCACTTTTTAGTATTAGCTTGGGCATTAACTCCTAAGGAATTGTTAATGGTCTTAAACATTTATTGACTTAAGGGGATTGTGGGATTACTGCAGTGGGAGTTATGTAACTCTAGGAGAAGTCAAAGCATATGATGTAGCACACCCAGACAGAAATAAGGCTCCTTAAGACAGAATTTTGCTAAAGCAATGAGTTTCAATGGTAGGGCCTAGGGAATTTGGATCTTTAATAAGGACTCTAGTGATTCTGATGTAACGTGTTCACAAACCACATTATGAGAAATACTGCTATTCCAGGTGTTCCTCACCTGGTTGTCCTTTCTGGGGATCCCTAAAGGGATCTTTAACTCAGTTTTTTTTGAAGATGAATAAAGAATTTTTTTGACAAATGAATGACTCCATAAGCCATCTATCTTTTATTATATATGTGCATTTATAATAAACTCTATTGGGTCTGTTTCATCTTTTCTTCACTAAGGAGCAGGTGCTGATCAGTTTGGCTAATGAAGAGTTCGGGTTCATTTTGGCTTCTCTTTTAGGCGTCTCCCACTGCCCTTCTAACCTTTACAGCCTGAGCTTCTAATGTCAGGGCCGTCATAATGCTGAGTTTTAGGGTATGATCAGGATAGTCTGGGTTATGCTGTTGTAACAAACAACCATCAAACTCTCTCTGTTTAAGATGACAAAGGTTTATTTTTTCTAATACTACACATCTAACTTGTGTTGGCAGGGGACAGTGTTCAACAATGGTCATTCAGGGGCCCAGGCTGATGGAAACTTTATCATCTTACAACATTGCTGTCTCAACACAAGTTTTCAGGGTTTGCTGTGACTGGGGAAATAAGCATGGATGATCCTGCACTGGATCTTAAATGCATCTGCCCAGAAGTGACACATCATTTTGCTCATATTCCATTGGCCAATGCAAGCCATTGGCTATGCCTTGACTTCAGGAGACAGGGAAGTACAATCTGCTAGTATTCCGAGAAGAAGAGGAGAAGAGAAATATTGGGAAGTAATTTGTAATGCCTACCATAATCTGGTAACCAAATGTTAAGTTAATATTTTTTCCCTACACACAGAATATGGCCCCTACCCCATGTGTCTTAGTCCATTTGGACCACTATAATAAAATACCAGAGACTGAGTAGAATATAAAACAACAGATATTTATTTCTCATAGTTCTGAAGTTTGGAAAATCCAAGATCAAGATGCCAGCAGATTTGATGTCTGGTGAGAGCCCATTTCCTTGTTCATATATGGCATATTTTTGCTGTGTCCTCACATGGTAAGAAAGGGAGCTTTCTTGAACGTCTATTATAAGGGCACTAATCCCATTCATGAGGGTTCTGCCCTCATCAACTAATCATCTCCAAAGGTCCCACCTCCTAATATTATCACCTCAGGGGTTAGGATTTCAGCATGTGAAATTTGGGGGGACACATACATTCAGACCATAGCATCCTGCAAAAGAGAGAATCCCAAATCCCCATGAAACACTGTGAACTAAAAAAACAAATCATCTGTCCCTCCCCCTTTCTCTCCCTATAATGGGGGACAGGATAACTTCAATAAATGTTCATATTCTATAAGAGGAAGAATGGGAAACACAGCAATTCTGAAAACTTACTGACATGTGATGGTTCCCTACCTTGGAAGTAGAGAATATTCCTAGACTGAGCTCTATTCTTATCCCTAGGAAACTCTCCAAGTCCATCAATCTCCTTTACTTGGCCCTCTAGGAGGTCCTTCCTTCTCTATTATCATCCTTGGTCCCATATCTGAAGTGGGCATTGGATGATGCTTCCATCTCAACATGGGGATTCAGGCTTTGCTATGGCAGGAGAAGTGGAGAATTGCACTCTGGATCTTAAATGCTTCTGCTATGAAGTATACTATGTCATTTCATTGGCTAAAGTAACTTAAATGGGTAGGGTCATGTAATCCAACCATGTTTTCAGAAGGAGAGAAGAACCCATATATATTGGTAAGCTTTGGTATTGTTTACCACACTTAATTTCTGCTTATGCACTTGCTCAAAGTATAGAGTTCCAGCAGACAGATTGGGGTTCAAGACTGGCTTTGCTTCTTACTTTCCATGGGACTTTAGGTAAGTTGCTAACCTGTTTAATAAACCTCAGTTTCCTTATCTATAAAATGGAGATTATAAGAGCACCTCCTTCCCTGGGTGGCTCCAAGGATGAATGCTTGTTAAGTCCCTAGCCAAATGCTTGGCATATACTGATAGTAAAGTGCTCTTAAATGTTAGCTGTGATGTTTGCTACCCTTTGGGCCACAATGTTCTGTACTGGAATGTTCTGGAAACTGTATTCTTTTTTGAAGAATAAGTATTCTCTGCAGTGGGGGCTGTAATCCCTCTGTTGGATTATCCTTGAATGTGGCAGAATGACAGAGAAAGATTGTAGAAGTCCTTTGGTGGGCAGAGTCTCTTACTGAGAGACCCATTTGTGTAGCACATGACACTTGCTGTGTATCACCATTAAACATCTTCCTGGTGTAGTAGGTAGGGAAATTCTTCACTTCATGCCCAGTATCATGAGGGTCACAGACTTCCTCTAGGCACCTGCATTTCATTGCTTGAGTCATTGTACACAATAGTACAATACACAAAGGTTTCTGAGAAATGGGTGAATTTCAGCAAATCAGGAGAAATGACAGGAAATCAATGTATTAATAACATACTGAGGGAAAAAACTCTCTGTTGTGGACATTGTCCTTTGAGCCTTCTGAATGCTGCTAATGACACCTCTTCCTTTACTATCCAGAAGGAAGATTTCAAAATAAAAATGGTGTCTAATTCCTTTGCACCAATGGAAAAACATCTGTTTTAACTTAGACTGCTATAGCAAAAATACCACAGACAGGGTGATTTAAACAACAAATATTTATTCTCACAGTTCTGGAGGCTGGAAGTCCAATATCAGGGTTCCAGCATGAATGGGTGAGGGTCCTCTTCCTGGTTTGCCGATGGGCGCCTTCCTGCTGTACCCTCACATGTTATAGAAAGAGAGCTGTAATCTCTTTATTCTCTTATGAGGGTCAGTCTCATCATGGGGGCTTCATTTTCATGACTTCATCTAAACCTAATTACCTCCCAAAGACCCCAATTCCAAATACACTGGGGACTAAGGCTTCAAAATGTGGATTTTGGGGGCACACATTCAGTCCATAACACCGTGCAGCTGACTCGCATAAAGCACTGTGGACCCCCGTGAGGTGCCAGGCATTATACTCATCACGGGGCACATAAGATGTTGTTCTTGCCTCAAGTAATCCCAACCCAATGGGGAAGAGATTGATAAGTCAGCTGAAAATTCCATACAACATATTATAAATACTCCAACAGAAGAAGAAACAAAATGCAATGGGTTCCCAAATGTGGCCACAACTTAGGTCTGCCTGGGATGTTAAGATCTAGTTTAGTTGCCATGGTGAGTGGGCTGAACTGATCATCAACGTAGAGTTGTTATTTGTTTACTGTGACCTACTTATACACCCAAATCATGTTCACTTCAGTATCTTGGGAATTAAGCCAACTAGATTTTTGGTTCCTGTCAGATTTGCCTTTGCTTTATTACATTTTATAACAATAGGATGGCCTGTTATTCCTTTTGTTTTGTTCTCTCTCCTGGGTCTGTGTAAAGAATTGTATATAAAATAAAATACTCAGTTGGTTTATATATTGGCATCTGGGCATCCCTGATCAAAGACTGTTCGTGATTTCACATTTTTAGTGTCTCTCTCAAGAACCTCAGAGATAGATTGGTTAACGTTATCTTTCAATCTGCCTTTCTTTTCATTTTTTGGCATGCTGAATTTGACCTTTTCCAGACCAGTTGCTTCATCTGTCTGGGACAAAGGGAGTAAAAAAGGCTGTAAAAGGAGGTCAGAGAGAAAGATTACTGATGAGAAAGAAAGCCTGATTCAGAAGAGAGGCAATGACATTCAGAGTTTTTAAAGTACTTAAGATATCGTACTCTCTCAAAAGGATCTGTCTTCAACAAGCAAAAAAGAATGTCAGGAAATTGTATAGCTCTTGAAAATAGCTCTCCATCAAAGAATGATAAGAGAGCTCTCTGAAAGCATGAACCTTACAGAGTGGAGAGCCTGGGTAATACTAAGACTATCAACCAGCAAACTTTCTGAGACTTTTGGTCATTATCTCAAAGTTGACAAAAGGTAGCTGAGTGAGGAATTAAAAACAAATCTGGGTTAGGGTCCACCTGTTAGAAAATAATACAAATATAACCCCAGTATCTAGTTAGACAAAAGCGTAAACTATGCCTGGACAGTCCAGGTAGAGGGACCACACGTGGCTGTGCAGGTTGTCTGGTGCACAAAGTACCACATTACAGAGGACAATGTCCACATCATAGATAGGGTAGATCTGTGCAGTTATTATTTTAGGGCAGATGGCAATAAAGTATCTTGTTCTAAGAAATCCATATAGGAGGACAATTTTCTGATAGGTGTATATAGCGGTTTTTTAAAAGGGGTTCCTTTTCAAATTTGGACACACTATGGGCCAGCAGCAGCTGCTCGCTCAGAAACATAAATAAGTTCAGATGTATTCTTCAGCACTCTTTAATGCTTGAGTCCACTCTGGTAGGATTGTGCCACTGGATCTCATTCATTCATTCAAACAAGCAAACAAACAACTGATTGGACATCTGCCACATGCCAGCCACTGCTGTAGGCACTGAGACACAATGGAGAACAAAAATCCCTGCCCTCATGGGATTCACTTTCCCTCCAAAGTGAACTATGAACTGGGGAGGTGGGAAGAAGAGAGGATATGGAGATTTGGTGCAGAGGAACATGAATAAGCTTTGAAGGGAAAAAGATCCAGCATTTAGTCCCAGCTCCAGAATGGTGTGGCCTCGGGCAACTTGACTCTCCTCACTTTTGTGGTTTATAGAAATGGTTAATAATACTGTCCTCATTGTGTTTGTTGGAAAAGTTAAAGATAATATATTAAGAAAAACTTTTACTGGGGAGCTTATGACATCACAAGTGTATGACGATGGTAGTAATGGTTATTATTATTATTGTAATTATTATCTACGTAAGGATAATAGCATGGACAATCCAATCCTCCATCTCCCCCTGGACAGCAACATCTGATGCTTGTGGTTGGCCTGAGATCAAGGGAGGGTGTTAGAATGGGAAGTTTTACTTCCTGTGAATTTATTTCTCTTCCCCACTGAGTAAAACTTGTTTTCTTAACCCCACTGAAGAAGTCCAGTATAGTGAAAACAGACAGACCTCACGAGCTACATAAGAAAAAGAACTTAGAAGGAATTAAAACCATAATAACCTATGTGGGAAATGGACGTTGAAATGAGATTCATCTGAGCTGGCAAGGTTATGCTTAGTTATGTTTCTATATGTTTCCAGAGGGGATGAGTCTTACGTGAAAAAGAGATTGAATCAGAGGTGGTCTCAGGTCAGTTCTGGCTCTGGGAGGCTGACTCTGAGATGGAGATTCGTACGCATGAGGCTTGTTGTGTGTGCTCCCGGCATCAGCATCTGTAGGAAGAAAAGACAGCAGGATTGGGCAGGAAGGGGAATTAAACTGTGGTGCATTGAAACAGAGGCCTCAGCTGAACCTAGAGAAGCTCTGGGGCTGGGGTGGCCTTTCAGACTTGACAAGAATTGGGGAGAGGAAGCCAGGACTTCACTCCCATTCTCCGCCATTGAACAGTCATCGCTTGCAGGCTGTCCTGGGGGAGGGCAGTGACCCTGAGTCAGGTGGGTCTCTTCAGCAGAGGGCGAGAGCTCCGTTGAGGGACTCAGCTGAGAGCTGTCAGCTGCCATCACCCCCAGCAGCTAGGGAAGCAAGTGCTTCTGTCCAGGGAGGGGAGACCTGAGCAGCATGTCCATGACAAACCCAGGCCACCTCCAAGGTAAAATCATCCATAAAGAACCCTGCAGACAGATGTGTTTGCTGTGCTTTCTAATCTTTTCTTCATTGTGACATATCAAAAATAATATTTTTATACTGCATTAGGATAAATAGATTTGGCTGCTTGTGGCTAGAGGTGACAAGCTCAGGGGCTCCAGCTGCCATATGCCCACCTGACAGCCTGGGGCTTAGAGAATTAGTGTTTTAGCAAGCTGATTCATATAACCTGAGTCTAAGCACACTGTTTGGGAGATGCCGAATTAAGTTCATAAGGAAAGGTTTTGGTGGGTGCAAAGCTGATAGGAAAGGCACGTGATCACTGGTCCACATAAGAAGTAAAGCATAATTCTTCCTGTCACATTTGTATGCCTCACTCTTTGAGTACCTTAATTGCTAGAAAATCAAAGGCTAGGCTCAAGCTCATAGTGCCTTCACTTTGAAACCTCCCTCCCTCAAAGGGTTTTTTAAAAAATTTATTTCATTTATTTTTTTATTGGAGTAAAATTGCTTTACAATGTTCTTAGTTTTTGCTGTACACTGAAGTGAATCAGCTCTATGTATACATATATGCTCTCCCTGTTGGACCTCCCTCCCCCACCATCTAGGTCATCACAAAGCACCGAGCTGAGCTCCTGTGCTATACAGCAGGTTCCCACTAGCTATCTATTTTACACATGGTAGTGTATTTATGTCAAACCTAATCTCCCAGTTCGTCCCACCCTCCCCTTCCCCCCTGTGCAACATGCCCATTCTCAACATCTACGTCTCTATTCCTGTCCTACAAATAGGTTCATCTGTACCATTTTTCTAGATTCCACATATAGGCGTTAATATACAATATTTGTTTTTCTCTTTCTGGCTTACTGCACTCTGTATGACAGACTCTAGGTCCATCCACATCTCTACAAATGACCCAATTTCATTGTTTTTTATGGATGAATAATATTCCATTGTATATATGTACCACATCTTCTTTATACATTAACCTATCGTTGGGCATTTAGGTTGTTTCCGTGTTCTGGCTATTGTTAATAGTGCTGCAATGAACACTGGGGTACATGTGCCCCTTTGAATTATGGTTTTCTCAGGGTATATGCCCAGTAGTGGGATTGCTGGGTCATATGGTAGTTCTATTTTTTAGTTTTTTATGGAACCTCCATAATGTTCTGCATAGTGACTGTATCAATTTACATTCACACAAACAGTGCAAAAGGATTCCCTTTTCTCCACACCCTCTCCAGCATTTATTGTCTGTAGATTTTTTGATGATGGCCATTCTGACCAGTGTGAGGTGATACCTCATTGTAGTCTTGATTTGCATTTCTCTAATGATTAGTGATGTTGAGCAACTTTTCATGTACCTCTTGGCCATCTTTTGTCTTCTTTGGTGAAATGTCTATTTAGGTCTTCTGCCCATTTTTTAATTGGGTTGTTTATTTTTTTGATATTGAGCTCCATGTTTGTATATTTTGGAGATTAATCCTTTGTCAGTTGTTTCATTTGCAAATATTTTCTCCCATTCTGAGGGTTGTCTTCTCATCTTATTTATGGTTTCCTTTGCTGTGCAAAAGCTTTGAGGTTTAATTAGGTCCCATTTGTTTATTTTTGTTTTTATTTTCATTACTCTAGGAGGTGGCTCAAAAAAGATCTTGCTGTGATTTATGTCATAGAGTGTTCTACCTACGTTTTCCTGTAAGAGTTTTATAGTGTCTGGCCTTACATTTAGGTCTTTAATCCATTTTGAGTTTATTTTTGTGTATGGTGTTAGGTAGTGTTCTAATTTCATTCTTTTACATGTAGCTGTACAGTTTTCCTAGCACCAATTATTGAAGGGGCTGTCTTTTCTCCATTGTATGTTCTTGCCTCCTTTGTCGTAAATTTGGTGACCATATGTGTGGGTTTATCTCTGGGCTTTCTATCCTGTACCATTGATCTATATTTCTGTTTTTGTGCCAATACCATAGTGCCTTGATTACTGTAGATTTGTAATATAGTCTGAAGTCAGGGAGCCTGATTCCTCCAGATCCGTTTTTCTTTCCCAAGATTGCTTTGGCTATTCAGGGTCTTTTGTGTTTTCATACAAATTGTAACTTTTTTTGTTCTAATTCTGTGAAAAGTGCCATTGGTAATTTTATAGGGATTGCATTGAATCTGTAGATTGCTTTGCATAGTACAGTCATTTTCACCATGTTGATTCTTCTAATCCAAGAACATGGTGTATCTCTCCATCAGTTTGTGTCATCTTTTATTTCTTTCATCAGTATCTTATAGTTTTCTGAGTACAGGTGTTTTGCCTCCTTAGGTAGGTTTATTCCAAGTATTTTATTCTTTTTGATGTGATGGTAAATGGGATTGTTTCCTTAATTTCTCTTTATGATCCTTCGTTGTTGACACTTCTATTCTTAACCAACATGTCATACATTACAAACTGGGGTTACAGATGTGTTTCTTTTGTTCCTCATAGTGTTAGTTCATACAGTATATATATTAAATTAGTTGCCAGCATAAAAAAAGTTGGGAGATTTCTGAAAAAGTCAAAGGATTTGGAATGAATGGGCCCTTATTTGTTCCCACATGGCAACAATTGGTTGAAGAAGACAGCTGTTCCTTCTTGAGTTGGGGCATGTTCTCTCTAGTTTGCCTCAGTCTCCACCATGTCCTAGTGTCTCCCTATCCATTTCCTTCAGTCATTTATGTTACACACTGGACCTTCTGGGCATAAGAGTTTAATACTTGATTTGTATAATTTCAGGGGACCTCTTGGGATTCATAAAGGGCATGAAGGAAAATGGTCAATATTAGTTTGGGGACAACATTGGTATTATAATTTATTGGTATAACATTTATTGATCAGCTAGACTAGAGCACAGCTGTGGTCATGGGGACCTATGGGTGTTGTGCACATGAGGGAAGAAGACAGCCAAGCAGCAGCTGCTGAAGTAGGATGGCTGTGGAAAGGGTGAGATAGGGGCACCCTCCAGGGAAGGTCAGCAGTGAAGACCTGTGGTCAGAAATGGGATAGTGAGAGGCTGCTGCTGAAAGAGTCAGAGAGTTCAGGAGATGAGCCAAAAGATGTGTCCTAGGAACCTAGAAGAAGAGGCAGTAGAACTGGAAAGATACCTGCTTTCCCCTGGTGGCCAGGGGTTCCCTAACATCAGTCCTGTTTCCCTTGTGTGGCAGACTCTGCCCATAGTTTTTAAGAGATCATGGATCTGGCCTCCAACACCACAAGGGAATTATACAGCTGACATACAAAAACCATTTGATTGAAAACAAACATATTTGTTCCAGATAGATAGTATTCTGTCCCATCCCAATTCAGAATACTAATTTGCTGACTTTTAATGACCAAAGCAAGTTATTATTCATGTAACTAGTATAAGCACAGGGATACTTTAAAAGTCATGTCATACATGTGATTGGGTAACCATAGTAGAACAGCTATGGTGAGATAATGCACCAAATCAACCCATTTTCAACAGATATCCCATCAGACTCCATAGGACGTTTGCTGCCCTATTTCTTCTTCTGGACAGCTCTGTGCCTTCCATGAGCATAGGAGTTTTAAGTCACGTATTAGACAGGAACCTGTGAAATTTGTGATGTTGGATAGTCCTGCTTTCTACACAAGTCTGCAACTGCTACAAGATGACTGTACATGGAAAGAGTGGGTTCACCATGTTGGTTATTTGACAAAGTTGTTACAGATAGTTCTGTCCTTTATGTTAGATTTCTGAATACCTCTTGTATAAAATGGCCACACTGTTGGGCTCTCTCCTCCCTTGCTTTCTGCCCCCTTTCCCCTCATGCTCTTCCCTCACTACCCCCCACCCTGTTTTTCCTCCTGCTAGTGTTCACCTCTATCCTTCTTACTGCTGCCGAGGGAAAATCCTCTCTTCCGTTTCTCCTTTCTTTGCTGCCCATACCTTTAGCTAACAGGCAGTCTAGTTTTTCTTTGTTTTCTGGACTTCAGGGTTCCCTGCCATCCTGTGGCTGCCTCTCTCTGTTTTTATTCCTTTGATAGAAAAGGCAGTGCTTTAAGACTGAGGCGTTGGAGAAGCAGACACTGGAGTCCTCCCCTCACCCATTTTTGGGGATAGGGAACTCCCTCTTTCCTGAGGTTTCTCCACCCCGCCTGGGTTTTGGGGACCCGTGGCTGGAGTTGTGAAAGATTAGGCTAAAGCTACCAAATTAGTTATGTTTTGATCCATTTAGGCTCATCATTCTCAGGGGAGGTGTGGACCAGAAGCCTATGTCACCAGCCACAGTGCCCTGCCAAGGGGCGGAGACATGAGGTCAGTGAGAAGCTGTGGGCAACTGAAGGAGGACTCCATTCCGCTGAGCCAACATTTTTGTTTGTGTAAGAATCAACAAAAGCAAGACAAAAATAATTTTAGAAAGACTGGGCATAACCGTGAAATTAAGATAGAAAGCAAGAATCTATACAGAATGAGAAAGAACTTCTGCTTTGAATAAATTTTGTGGCCTTCTGAGCAAAAGTAGTTCCTGATGTTCCTTCCATTTGTGAGTTAAAAATGACCTTAATGAGAGTTAATAAGAACAGCTCCTGATTCACAGGGATTAAGAAAAAGGAAGCTGTGATTACTCCAAGTGTAGAGGTGTATCTCAAATGATTCCAAGCTTACCTGCCTGTGTGTGTAAATGAGCTTGTAGTAATACTAATTTCCATATCCCGTTGGTTCCAGGCCTGGCCCACCTACTCGCCTATTCCCCCCCAGTATATTTGGGAGTCCCCAGGTCTTACTTAGGGTCAGGACTGCTATCAGTCTCAGCAGCTGCTGGCTGCTTTCTGGCCTGGCCGACTGAGCCACTTCCAGGTTCCTGTGATACCTCTGTGAGCCACTGTGCTTCTGGGAGCAACGCGAGCATTGACATGGATGGCAGATCCAGGTCTTTCATCCTGGACCGGATTATGCTCAGTCTTAATTTAGGTAAGCAGGCTGCAGCTCCTGTCTTCTGTGATATGATTGTGTGTGTGTGTGTGTGTGTGTGTCGGGGCCTCACAAAACACAGTCACTTGGATCTAGGAATGTTACGGTGTTTCATGAACTAGCTCACACACCAACAGCCTCCCCAGTGGGGTAGTGGGCCTGCCAGGGACCACACTGCATTCATACCCCGCTGCCCTACTGCTTCATGGCAGGCCACGCCAGCCCCCCACCCCCACCCCCGCCCAAAGGAAGGCCCTGGAGGCCCTTTGTTCTGCGGCTCACCGCCTCCGCCTCTGCCCCAGGCCCGCGCATGCCCAGTACTTGCTACCCTGTGGCCAGGCTTCAAGCGTTTTTCACAGAAGGCGCTCAGCTTCTAGGAAAAACGGTGGGTACAGACATAAACTTGGAGGCATTTCCTGACATATCTAGTTCTTATCTAAGTCCTGGCCTTGAACAAAAGGGCCAGCGGCCGTCGTATTTAACAGCCTTGAAGAGCAACGTTGCGGCCCCTTCAGAGGATTCTTGACAAAAATGTCAATCTAGTTGTCCCCACCCCTTTATCCCCATTTTCACTCAAGCACCAGAGTTCCAGAGAAAGATTTTTAAATCAATTTTTCCTCATTTTTGTCTTATGGCTATTTTGTCAGCTGGTCAGAATAAGGTAATATCTTTAGGGAATAAGGTAGATTCACAGGTTTTAGTCTATTGCTTACTCGGTATGGATTAAAAAGATTTGCATGGAAACAAACCATCCTTTGTAACATGTCAGAAAAATACACTCATATTTCCAAACTTACAAATGATTTTTTGTGTGTGGTAATTTAAGACCTTGGTAAGGAAACTATTTAAATTATGTGCAACTACTATACCTAGTCTTCTAGAATGTACATGATGAATAAGAGTAAGTATTCCCAAAGAATGACAATGAAATTATATTTTTTCTTTCCAACTTTTTTTTTTTTTTAGTTATACCTACTATTTTTATCACTTTGTATAATACTACCAATCATCATCATACTGGAGGTCTTCTGTCTTCTCTTTCCTCTATGGAAAAATGATTTGGTATAATCTCAGTCTAGCTTAGGATATCCATACCTTTTTTTTTTCTTTTTTCTTTTTTTCCAGTCTTTAATTTATTCCTGTCTACAATCAGCTTACCAATTTCCTCTTTCCATAAGAACAAAACACAACAAAAAAGACTCTGTCTTAGTCCATTCAGGCTGCTATAATAGAATACCATAGACTGGGTGGCATATAAATGACAGAAATTTATTTCTCACAGTTCTGGAGGGTGGGAAGTTCAAGATCAAGGTGCTGGCAGATTTGGTGTCTGGTGAGACCCGCTTCTTGGTTCATAGATGGAGTCTTCTTGTTGTGTATCCTCACATGTTGGTAGGGGGAGAGGGACATCTCTGGGGTTCCTTTAATAAGGGCACTAATCCCATTCATGAAGCTCCATCCTCAAGACCTGATCACCTCCCAAAGGCCTACCTCCTAACACTATCACGTTGGTGGCTAGGTTTCAACACACGAATTTTAGGGACACAAACATTAGAGTCTGTAGCAGACTCTTAACTTTGTGATTCTTTACAGCTGCAGTTCCTGTTCCACCTCCTTTACTGCTGAACGTCCAGATAGTAGCCTCAACACTCACTGTTCCCACTTCATCACTTCCTCCTCTCTCCTCAACCTCTTGCAAGGCAGTCTGATTCACCCTCACTGCTCTGTTGAAACTGCTCTTTGAAAGATTAAAATGATCTAATTGCCAAATCCACAAATCACTTCTTATCATCCTCAACTCCTTGAAGCACTGTGAACATTATGTCCTATTTAAAACTCCTCTTTTGATTTCACTGAGGTCGTGCTCTGCTGATTTTCCCCTTTTATCTCTCATCTCTGACCTTTTTTCCTTCTCTGGGTTATTTTGTCCTTTAGATAAAGGGTTTTTAAAAATGAACTATTTAATACATACAAAAATGGATAGAGAATATATAAAGAATACCCAAGCGTCCATCACCCAGCCTAAGAAATAAAATATTATAGCTGTAGCCAAAGTCCCCTGTATAGGCCTTCTTTATTATTTTCCCCTATTTCCCCACCAAAGAGATAAACAGTGGCCTGGGCTGGGGTTATCATTCTCATGTGTGCTTTGTACTGTTACTAAAAATGTTTGCTGTGATTCTTCCTTGTTCACTGGAGCAGTGTGTGCTTGCACGAGTCTAGGGAGTCGCTGTTTACAAAGGCTATGGGAGGGAAAGTGTTCCCTAAAACTGTGCAGTAGATAGCCTGCACAAAGAAAGATGCAGGGCCTTCACTGTTTTGCCTATTTGGGGGCTTTTTGTAAATAGTATTATACTGAATGTATGTATGTATCTAACTTGCTTCTTTCCCTGAACATCATTGCAAAATTGGGGAGGGAAGTATACCCTCATGTATGATACCAACTGCAAGTTCAGGGGGTCTCAAAACCACTCTTATACTTGGTAATTCTCTAAAAGATTCACTGAGCACATTGAAAGCTGTTATACTCATATTTATGGCTTCGTGTAGGGAAAACATACAGATTAAAATCAGCCAAGGGAAGAAATGCATACAGCAGGGCCCAGGAAACTACCACACATGGATCTTCTAGTCATCTTCTCCCTGTGGAGTCATGGATGGAGTTACTTTACCAGCAGAAATGTGTGACAACATGCATGGAATATTACCAGCCTGGAAAGCTCACTCAAGCCTTGGTGTCCAGACTCTTTATTAGAGCTCCGTGGTTGACTGCCCATGTGGCTAACTTCTACTCTGCAGCCTTTCCAGAGGTAAAGTGGATACTGAGTGTCCCAACCCCCCACCATAAATCACACTGTTAGATTGTCTGGTGGCCAAGGCCCCCAGGCAAAGAAAGACACTCCTATCAAGTATGACATTCCAAAGACCTGGAGATCAACTCCCAGTAGCCAAAGGCAAAGGAGGTGTCTCTTCAAGTAAATTTAATTCTTGATGACTCATTTATGCTTGGGATATTTATCGATATTGTTCCAAGAAGCTGAAGTTTGCCTGTTTTCCTCTTGAAACACATTTGAGGTGGTTTCCAGGTCTGGGCTATTAAAAACAGTGCTGCTCAAAAACAGAAATATAGATCAATGGAACAGGATAGAAAGCTTAGAGATAAACCCACGCACATATGGGCACCTTATCTTTGATAAAGGAGACAAGAATATACAATGGAGAAAAGAGAGCCTCTTCAATAAGTGGTGCTGGGAAAACTGGACAGCTACATGTAAAAGAATGAAATTAGAACACTTCCTAACACCATACACAAAAATAAGCTCAAAATGGATTAAAGACCTAAATGTAAGGCCAGACACTATAAAACTCCGAGGAAAACACAGGCAAAACACTCTATGACATAAATCACAGCAAGATCCTTTTTGGCCCACCTCCTATAGAATTGGAAATAAAAACAAAAATAAACAAATGGGACCTAATGAAACTTAAAAGCTTTTGCACAGCAAAGGAAACCATAAACAAGACAAAAAGACAACCCTCAGAATGGGAGAAAATATTTGCAAATGAAGCAACTGACAAAGGATTAATCTCCAAAGTATACAAGCAGCTCATGCAGCTCAATATCAAAAAAACAAACAACCCAATCCAAAAGTGGGCAGAAGACCTAAATAGACATTTCCCCAAAGAAGATATACAGATTGGCAACAAACACATGAAAGGATGCTCAACATCACTAATCATTAGAGAAATGCAAATCAAAACTACAATGAGGTTTCACCTCACACCGGTCAGAATGGCCATTGTCAAAAAATCTACAAACAGTAAATGCTGGAGAGGGTGTGGAGAAAAGGGAACCCTCTTGCACTGTTGGTGGGAATGTACATTGATACAGCCACTATGGAGAACAGTATGGAAGTTCCTTAAAAAAACTAAAAATAGAACTACCATTCGACCCAGCAATCCCACTACTGGGCATATAATCTGAAAAAACTATAATTCAAAAAGAGTCATGTACCAAAATGTTCATTGCAGCTCTATTTACAATAGCCAGGACATGGAAGCAACCAAAGTGTCCATCGACAGATGAATGGATAAAGTAGATGTAGCACATATATACAATGGAATATTACTCAGCCATAAAAAGAAACGAAATTGAGTTATTTGTGGTGAGGTGGATGGACCTAGAGTCTGTCATATAGAGTGAAGTAAGTCAGAAAGAGAAAAACAAATACTGTATGCTAACACATATATATGGAATCTAAAAAAAAAAAAAAAGGTTCTGATGAACATAGGGACAGGATAGGAATAAAGATGCAGACGTAGAGAATGGACTTGAGGACACGGGGAGGGGGAAGTGTAAGATGGGATGAAGTGAGAGAATTGCATTAACATATATACACTACCGAAATGTAAAATAGATAGCTAGTGAGAAGCAGCTGCATAGCACAGGGAGATCAGCTCAGTGCTTTGTGACCACCTAGAGGGGTGGGATAGGGAGGGTGGGAGGGAGATGCAAGAGGGAGGGGTTATGGGAATATATGTATACATATAGCTGATTCACTTTGTTATACAGCAGAAACTAACACAACATTGTAAAGCAATTATACTCCAATAAAGACGTTAACAAAAAAACAAAAACAGTGCTGCTATGAACATTTGTCTACATGTATCCTGGTGCACATACGCAAGAGATTCTTTTGGGTATGTATGCATAACTAAGGAGGGGATTGCTGAAGTGTAGAGTATGTGCCTCTTCAGATTTACTAGACAGTGTCAAACTGTTTTCCAAAGTGAATACCAATTTATAATTCCACCAGCAGTGTGTGAAAGTTACAGGTGCTCCATGACCGCACCACATTTGCTATTGCTGGATTGTATTCTTTTGATAGGTCTGTAATGGTATCTTATGGTTTTAATTTGCATATCCCTGATTACTAGTAGGGGTTTTTTTAAGCATTTAAATTTTAAAAAATATTTTTCTTTTTATGAGAACTGCATTCTTCTTCTTTCTTTTTTTTTTTAAATTAACTTATTTTTTTAGCTGCCTTGGGCCTTAGTTGTGGCACACGGGACCTTTTGTTGTGGTGTGTGGGCTCTTTGTTGTGGTGCACGGGCTTCTCTCTAGTTGTGGTGTGCAGGTTTTTTCTTCTCTAGTTGTGGCGGGCAGGCTCCAGAGCATGTGGGCTCTGTAGTTTGTGGCAGCGGGCTCTATAGTTGAGGTGCGCCAGCTCAGTAGTAGTTGTGGTGAGCAGGCTTAGTTACCCCGCAGCATGTGGGATCTTAGTTTCCTGACCAGGGATCGAACCCGCATCCCCTACATTGGAAGGCAGATTCTTTACCACTGGACCACCAGGGAAGTCCCTACTAGTGAGTTTTTAAGTGAAAGAAAACAGTTTTATTTTCAAATAAGCATTCAACAAGAATGTGATGTGCATCACGGGTACTCCGCTAAGAGACTGCAAATACAGGAAGAAATCTCACCCTTTTACATAGCTAAGTGGATACAACCCATTGCATTCATATTTTCAATATTAAATTGCCAATTTTCCCATATCTTTCTGAATGGAGGTAGGTTTTATCATTTGGAGTCAGGAGACAGCTGACAAATTTCCAAATGACCATAGGGGGCAGTACTGGGCCCTTTGAGGTCCACACATAGGAATGAAATTGCAGGGTGAAGCATGAGCTCACCTTCAAGTCCACTAGAAATGGCAGTGGCTCTACAAATGGTCCTGCTGATTTAAGAGATCCACCCCTGGTGGATTTGCACTCCAGTTGCTCAACATCTATACATTCGTGAGCTGCTTTTCATAGTGTTATTGGCCATTGGGTTTCCTTTCCTAAGAATTACCTGTTCATATTGTTGGTTCATTTTTCATCTGAGTTGTTTATCTTTCTCCTTATCAATTTGTGTGAGTCTATTACTGTTATGGGACTGTGGGAGCCACACTACTGTGGTTCTAGGCATTGCAAATACATTTGCCTAGACTGTCTTTTCATTATTGGTTTGTGATTTTAGTGTTTTGTGTGAGAATCACAAATACCTGAAGTCAATATATTGTAATCTTCTTGAAAGTTTGGTTTTTAAAATTAAGTTTTTAATCATTTGGAATTTACTTTTGTTTATAGTGTGAGGTAGAGGTATACTTTCATTTTTCTGCACATGGAAAAATCAACTGTTTTTTTTTAAAAAAAAAATCAGTTGTTTTAGCGTGATTTATTTAATAGTTTATACTTTACCTAATGACTTATAAAGCTACATATGTTCTAGATTAGTCCTCTATATATGCATGGGTCAGTTTCAGGGTCTCTGTTTTGTTCTATTGGTCTTTTATTTATCTCCAGCTAATATCAAGTTGTCTTAATTACCACAGATGGATAATAAATTTTGATGTTAGGTAGGACAAATCCCTCAATCTTGTTTTTCGTCTTCAAAATTTTCTTATTCACTTTTGGTCATTTTCTCATATACATTTTAAATTCATATTGTCAAATCCATGAAGACTTAGTTTTGACATAACATTAGATTAATTAATTTCAGGAAAACTGACATCTTTATAATATTGAATCTTTTTATCCACAAGCATTGTGGATCTCTCCATTTATCTGAGAGAGATATCTATAATATCTTTTAATATTTAAATATTTTTCTTCATAAAGTTCTCTGTACCTTTAGTTTGAATTTATTCCTCATTATCACATATGTGATATATATGTATATAAATATATATACATGATATGAGATGTATATGATATGATGTCCACATGATATATATATATATATTTTTTAACATCTTTATTGGAGTATAACTAATTTACAATGGTGTGTTAGTTTCTGCTTTATAACAAAGTGAATCAGTTATACATGTACATATGTTCCCATATCTCTTCCCTCTAGTGTCTCTCTCCCTCCCAACCTCCCTATCCCACCCCTCTAGGTGGTCACAAAGCACCGAGCTGATCTCCCTGTGCTATGTGGCTGCTTCCCACTAGCTATCTGTTTTACATTTGGTAGTGTATATATGTCCATGACACTCTCTTACCTTGTCACAGCTTACCCTTCCCCCTCCCCGTATCCTCAAGTCCATTCTCTAGTTGGTCTGCGTCGTTATTCCCATCTTGCCCCTACGTTCTTCATGACCATTTTTTTGTTTTGTTTTTTAGATTCCATATATATGTGTTAACATATGGTATTTGTTTTTCTCTTTCTGACTTACTTCACTCTGTATGACAGACTCTAGGTCCATCCACCTCACTACAAATAACTCAATTTCGTTTCCTTTTATGGCTGAGTAATATTTCATTGTATATATGTGTCACATCTTCTTTATCCATTCATCTGTCGATGGACACTTAGGTTGCTTCCATGTCCTGGTTATTGTAAATAGAGCTGCAATGAACATTGTGGTACATGACTCTTTTTGAATTATGGTTTTCTCAGGGTATATGCTCAGTAGTGGGATTGCTGGGTCGTACGGTAGTTCTATTTTTAGTTTTTTAAGGAACCACCATACTGTTCTCCATAGTGGCTGTATCAATGTACATTCCCACCAACAGTGCAAGAGGGTTCCCTTTTCTCCAAACCCTCTCCAGCATTTACTGTTTGAAGATTTTTTGATGATAGCCATTCTGACTGGTGTGAAGTGATACCTCATTGTAGTTTTGATTTGCATTTCTCTAATGATTAGTGATGTTGAGCATCCTTTCATGTGTTTGTTGCCAATCTGTATATCTTCTTTGGGGAATGTCTATTTAGGTGTTCTGCCCATTTTTGGATTGGGTTGTTTGTTTTTTTGATATTGAGCTGCATGAGCTGCTTGTAAATTTTGGAGATTAATCTTTTGTCAGTTGCTTTATTTGCAAATATTTTCTTCCATTCTGAGGGTTGTCTTTTCGTCTTGCTTATGGTTTCCTTTGCTGTGAAAAAGCTTTTAAGTTTCATTAGGTCCCGTTTGTTTATTTTGGTTTTTATTTCCATCTCTCTAGGAGGTGGGTCAAAAAGAACCTTGCTGTGATTTATGTCATAGAGTGTTCTACGTATGTTTTCCTCTAAGAGTTTGATGGTGTGTGGCCTTACATTTAGGTCTTTAATCCATTTTGAGCTTATTTTTGTGTATGGTGTTACGGAGTGTTCTAATTTCATTCTTTTACATCTAGCTGTCCAGTTTTCCCAGTACCACTTATTGAAGAGGCTCTCTTTTCTCCATTGTATACTCTTGCCTCCTTTATCAAAGATAAGATGACCATATGTGCATGGGTTGATCTCTGGGCTTTCTATCCTGTTCCATTGATCTATATTTCTGTTTTTGTGCCAGTACCATACTGTCTTGATTACTGTAGCTTTGTAGTATAGTTGGAAGTCAGGCAGCCTGATTCCTCCAGCTCCGTTTTTCTTTCTCAAGATTGCTTTGGCTATTCGGGGTCTTTTGTGTTTCCATACAAATTGTGAAATTTTTGTTCTTCTGTGAAAAATGCCATTGGTAGTTTGAGAGGGATTGCATTGAATCTGTAGATTGCTTTGGGTAGTAGAGTCATTTTCACAATGTTGATTCTTCCAATCCAAGAACATGGTATATCTCTCCATCTATTTGTATCATCTTTAATTTCTTTCATCAGTGTCTTATAATTTTCTGCATACAGTTCTTTTGTCTCCTTAAGTAGATTTATTTCTAGGAATTTTATTCTTTTTGTTGAAATGGTAAATGGGAGTGTTTTCTTAATTTCACTTTCAGATTTTTCATCATTAGTGTATAGGAATGCAAGAGATTTCTGTGCATTAATTTTGTATCCTGCTACTTTACCAAATTCATTGATTAACTCTGGTAGCTTTCTGGTAGCATCTTTAGGATTCTCTATGTACAGTATCATGTCATCTGCAAACAGTGACAGCTTTACTTCTTCTTTAACAATTTGGATTCCTTTTATTTCTTTTTCTTCTCTGATGGCTGTGGCTAAAACTTCCAAAACTATGTTGAATAACAGTGGTGAGAGTGGGCAACCTTGTCTTGTTCCTGATCTTAGTTGAAATAGTTTCAGTTTTTCACCATTGAGGACGATGTTGGCTCTGGGTTTGTCATATACGGCCTTTATTATGTTGAGGTAAGTTCCCTCTATGCCTACTTTCTGGAGGGTTTTTATCATAAATGGGTGTTGAATTTTGTCAAAAGCTTTCTCTGCATCTATTGAGATGATCATATGGTTTTTCTCCTTCAATTTGTTACTATGGTGTATCACATTGATTGATTTTCATATATTGAAGAATACTTGCATTCCTGGGGTAAACCCCACTTGCTCGTGGTGTATGATCCTTTTAATGTGCTGTTAGATTCTGTTTGTTAGTATTTTCTTGAGGATTTTTGCATCTATGTTCATCAGTGATATTGGCCTGTAGTTTTCTCTCTTTGTGACATCTTTGTCTGGTTTTGGTATCAGGGTGATGGTGGCCTCATAGAATGAGTTTGGGAGTGTTCCTCCCTCTGCTATATTTTGGAAGAGTTTAAGAAGGATAGGTGTTAGCTCTTCTCTGAATGTTTGATAGAATTCGCCTGTGAAGCCACCTGGTCCTGGGCTTTTGTTTGTTGGAAGATTTTTAATCACAGTTTCAATTTCAGTGCTTGTGATTGGTCTGTCATATTTTCTATTTCTTCCTGGTTCAGTCTTGGAAGGTTGTGCATTTCTAAGAATTTGTCCATTTCTTCCAGGTTTTCCATTTTATTGGCATATAGTTGCTTGTAGTAATCTCTCATGATCCTTTGTATTTCTGCAGTGTCACTTGTTACTTCTCCTTTTTCATTTCTAATTCTATTGATTTGAGTCTTCTCCCTTTTTTTCTTGATGAGTCTGGCTAATGGTTTATCAATTTTGTTCATCTTCTCAAAGAACCAGCTTTTAGTTTTATTGAGCTTTGCTATCGTTTCCTTCATTTCTTTTTCATTTATTTCTGATCTGATCTTTATGATTTCTTTCCTTCTGCTAACTTCAGGGTTTTTTTTTGTTCTTCTTTCTCTAATTGCTTTAGATGTAAGGTTAGGTTGTTTATTTGAGACGTTTCTTGTTTCTTAAGGTAGGATTATATTGCTATAAACTTCCCTCTTAGAACTGCTTTTGCTGCATCCCATAGGTTTTGGGTCATCGTGTTTTCATTGTCATTTGTTTCTAGGTATTTTTTTATTTCCGCTTTGATTTCTTCAGTGATCTCTTGGTTATTAAGTAGTGTATTGTTTCGCCTCCATGTATTTGTATTTTTTACAGATTTTTTTCCTGTAATAGATATCTAGTCTCATAGTGTTGTGGTCGGAAGAGATACTTGATATGATTTCAATTTTCCTAAATTTACCAAGGATTGATTTGTGACCCAAGATATGATCTATCCTGGAGAATGTTCCATAAGCACTTGAGAAGAAAGTGTATTCTGTTGTTTTTGGATGAATGTCCTATAAATATCAATTAAGTCCATCTTGTTTAATGTATCATTTAAAGCTTGTGTTTCCTTATTTATTTTCATTTTGGATGATCTCTCCATTGGTGAAAGTGGGGTGTTAAAGTCCCCTACTATGATTATGTTACTGTCGATTTCCCCTTTTATGGCTGTTAGTATTTGCCTTATGTATTGAGGTGCTCCTATGTTGGGTGCATACATATTTACAATTGTTTTATCTTCTTGGATTGATTCCTTGATCATTATGTAGTGTCCTTCTTTGTCTCTTGTAATAGTCTTTGTTTTAAAGTCTATTTTGTCTGATACGAGAATTGGTAGTCCAGCTTTCTTTTGATTTCCATTTGCATGGAATATCTTTTTCCATCCCCTCACTTTCAGTCTGTATGTGTCCCTAGGTCTGAAGTGGGTCTCTTGTAGACAGCATATGTATGGGTCTTGTTTTTGTATCCATTCAGCCAGTCTATGTCTTTTGATTGGAGCATTTAATCCATTTACATTTAAGGTAATTATTGATATGTATGTTCCTATTACCATTTTCTTAATTGTTTTGGGTTTGTTATTGTAGGTCATTTCCTTCTCTTGTGTGTCCTGCCTAGAGAAATTCCTTTAGCATTTGTTGTAAAGCTGGTTTGGTGGTGCTGAATTCTCTTAGCTTTTGCTTGTCTGTAAAGGTTTTAATTTCTCCGTTGAATCTGAATGAGATCCTTGCTGGGTAGAGTAATCTTGGTTGTAGGTTTTTCTCCTTCATCACTTTAAATACGTCCTGCCACTCCCTTCTGGCTTGCAGAGTTTCTGCTGAAATATCACCTGTTAACCTGATGGGGATTCCCTTGTGTGTTATTTGTTGTCTTTCCCTTGCTGCTTTTAATATTTTTTCTTTGTATTGAATTTTTGATAGTTTGATTAATATGTGTCTTGGCGTGTTTCTCCTTGGATTTATCCTGTATGGGACTGTCTGTGCTTCTTGGACTTGATTAACTACTTCCTTTCCCATATTAGGGAAGTTTTCAACTATAATCTCTTCAAATATTTTCTCAGTCCCTTTCTTTTTCTCTTCTTCTTCTGGGACCCCTATAATTAGAATGTTGGTGCGTTTAATGTTGTCCCAGAGGTCTCTGAGACTGTCCTCAATTCTTTTTATTCTTTTTTCTTTATTCTGCTCTGCAGTAGTTATTTCCACTATTTTATCTTCCAGGCCACTTATCCGTTCTTCTGCCTCAGTTATTCTGCTATTGATTCCTTCTAGAGAATTTTTAATTTCATTTATTGTGTTGTTCATCACTGTTTGTTTGCTCTTTAGTTCTTCTAGGTCCTTGTTAAACGTTTCTTGTATTTTCTCCATTCTAGTTCCAAGATTTTGGATCATCTTTACTATCTTAATTCTGAATTCTTTTTCAGGTAGACTGCCTATTTCCTCTTCATTTCTTAGGTCTGGTGGTTTTTGCCTTGCTCCTTCATCTGCTGTGTGTTTTTCTGTCTTCTCATTTTGCTTAACTTACTGTGTTTGGGGTCTCCTTTTCACAGGCTGCAGGTTCGTAGTTCGTGTTGTTTTTGGTGTCTGTCCCCAGTGGCTAAGGTTGGTTCAGTGGGTTGTGTAGGCTTCCTGGTAGAGGGGACTAATGCCTGTGTTCTGGTGGATGAGGCTGGATCTTGTCTTTCTGGTGGGCAGGTCCACGTCTGGTGGTGTATTTTGGGGTGTCTGTGGCCTTATTATGATTTTAGGCAGCCTCTCTGCTAATGGGTGGGGTTGTGTTTCTGTCTTGCTAGTAGTTTGGCATAGGGTGTCCAGCACTGTAGCTTGCTGGTCGTTGAGTGGAGCTGGGTCTTGGCGTTGAGATGGAGATCTCTGGGAGATTTTCACCGTTTGATATTACATGGAGCTGGAAGGTCTCTTGTGGACCAGTGTCCTGAACTTGGCTCTCCCACCTCAGAGGCACAGCCCTGATGCCTGGCTGGAGCACCAGGAGCCTGTCATCCACACGGCTCAGAATAAAAGGGAGAAAAAAAAGAAAGAAGAGATAAAATAAAATAAAGTAAAATAAAATAAAATAAAGTTATTAAAATAAAAAATAATTCTTAAGAAAAAAAATTTTTTAAGTAATAAAAAAAAAGAAAGAAAGAAGAGAGCAACCAAAGCAAAAAACAAATCCACCAATGATAACAAGTGCTAAAAACTATACTTAAAAAAAAAAAAAACGGACAGACAGAATCCTAGGACAAATGGTGAAAGCAAAGCTATACAGACAAAATCACACACAGAAGCATACACGTACACACTCACAAAAAGAGAAAAAGGGAAAAATATATATATATCATTGCTCCCAAAGTCCCCCTCCTCAATTTGGGATGATTTGTTGTCTATTCAGGTATTCCACAGATGCAGGGTACATCAAGTTGATTTTGGAGATTTATTCCGCTGCTACTGAGGCTACTGGGAGAGATTTCCCTTTCTCTTCTTTGTTCGCACAGCTCCCGGGGTTCAGCTTTGGATTTGGACATGCCTCTGCGTGTAGGTCGCCTGAGGGCGTCTGTTCTTCGCTCAGACAGGACAGGGTCAAAGGAGCAGCTGATTAGGGGGCTCTGGCTCACTCATGCCCAGGGGAGGGAGGGGTACAGAGTGCAGGGCGAGCCTGCGGCGGCAGAGGCCAGCGTGATGTTGCACCAGCCTGAGGCACACCGTGTGTTCTCCCAGTGAAGTTGTCCCTGGATCACGGGACCCTGGCAGTGGCGGGCTGCACAGGCTCCGGGGAGGGGAGGTGTGCATAGTGACCTGTGCTTGCACACAGGCTTCTTGGTGGCTGCAGCAGGAACCTTAGCGTCTCGTGCCTGTCTTTGGGGTCCGCGCTGATAGCCGCGGCTCACGCCCATCTCTGGAGCTCCTTTAAGCGGTGTTCTGAATCCCTTCTCCTCGCGCACCCTGAAACAATGGTCTCTTGCCTGTTCGGCAGCTCCAGACCTTTTCCCAGACTCCCTCCTGGCTAGCTGTGGTGCACTAGCCCCCTTCACGCTGTGTTCACGCAGCCAACCCCAGTCCTCTCCCTGGGATCCGACCGAAGCCCGTGCCTCAGCTCCCAGCCCCCGCCCGCCCCGGCGGGTGAGCAGACAGGCCTCTCGGGCTGGTGAGTGCTGCTTGGCGCCGAGCCTCTGTGAGGGAATCTCTCCGCTTTGTCCTCTGCACCCCTGTGGCTGCTCTCCTCCGTGGTTCCGGAGCTTCCCCCCTCTGCCACCCGCAGTCTCCGCCCGCGAAGGGTCTTCTAGTGTGTGGAAACCTTTCCTCCTTCACAGCTCCCTCGCAGTGGTGCAGGTCCCTTCCCTATTCTTTTGTCTGTTTTTTCTTTTTTCTTTTGCCCTACCCAGGTACGTGGGGAGTTTCTTGTCTTTTGGGAAGTCTGAGGTCTTCTACCAGCGTTCAGTAGGTGTTCTGTAGGAGTTATTCCACATGTAGATGTATTTCTGATGTATTTGTGGGGAGGAAGGTGATCTCCACGTCTTACTCTTCCGCCATCTTGAAGCTCCTCTCATGATATATAAATATTTGCTGCTATTATAAATGGCACCTTTTAAAATACATTTTTCTGTTGATGGTGTTTAGAAATGCAATTCACTTTTATGTATTGATCTTCTATTTTCCAAATTTATAGAAAATTTTATTATAAATTATTAATGATTTGTTAATTTAAAATAATTTTGCTATACACCACATTGTCTGAGAGTAATATGTTTTATTCTTACTTTATAATCCTTTTATTTCTTTTTCTTGTCTTGCTATATAGGCTTAGACCTCTAGTGAAATGTTCAATAGAAATGTTGATAGAGGATATTTTTGTCTAGTTTCTGACTTTATAAGGAATGTTTCTAATGATATACCAATGAGTATGTTTGCTGTAGGTATTCTTTATCATGTTTAGACATTTCTCATCTATTCCTAGCTTGCTAAGAGCTTTTTAAAAACATAATGGATGGATGTTGAATTCTGTCAAATGTTTTTTTTCTGCATTTATCGAAATGGTCATTTGTTTTTTCTCATTTAAATTGGTAATATGGTAAATTATACTGGTAGACTTTCCATCGTTAAACCATCTTTCAACTTCTTGAATAAATCTTAATTGATCATGTTGTTCTATATCTATCTGTTTACCTTTTTACATGCACACGTGCATTGTTAAATAAGATTTGATAATACTATATTTAGAGGGTTTTTTTCCTTTTCAATTTCTTAAATTTTTTTTCCCATATTCCAGAGTGAGATTGGCAGTGAGGGCATTTCGTCTTCCACTCTCATATCTCTCACCAGATGCATCTCAGATCATTATCTCCAGCGCTGACATTTCTCTTGAGCTCCAGACCACACATAGTCACCTGAAGAGTTCATTTGTAGTTGCTCAAAAATCATCTTCTGCCAGTGCCTATTCTTGTTTTTCTAATTCCCTTACCCTAAAAATTACCCTTGATCCCTCCTCTTTGTTGTATCCAGTATCCAATAATTTCAATGGTCTCTTAGTTCTGCCATGTGACATACCTTTACTCTGCCTCTTCACTTCCAACCTGACTGTCATAATCCAGGTCCTCTTTACTGCTTGCCTTATTTTATTGTGAGAACTTTCTAATTAGTCTTTCTCCATGTAGATTTGATTCCCTACTCCTATTCTCCCATTCTAGTCTACGAGCTGTGCCAGATAATCTTTAAAACACACATCTCTCATTATATGGGTCTCCAGGGCATGCCGTGGCTCTTGGTTATATGATAGTGAAGTGCTTCCTGCTTTAGACTTGACATGTGTCTCCAGTCACACTTCCCATCAATCCCCCTCAGAACTTATCCTCCAGCCATACTACTTGTCCCTAACATGTCCTGCATTTCCAACCTCCAAACTTTTCCCAGATTGTCCTTACAATGTCCCTGACTCAAAATCCTAAATCATCAAAGCACATAGCTAGTGTTTCCTGAGCTCTTATTATGTTCCAGGTAATGCGCTAGCTGCTTGATGTACATCTCATTTAGTTGTCACTATGTTCCTCTCACGGTAAAGATTACTACACTGACTAAATGCTTACATATTCCAGACACTGTTCTAAGTATCCTCTTGTTTAATCCTCACAACAACCCTATCAGATAGGTGCTGTTATTATCCTTATTTTACAAATGAGGATATGAGATACAGAGAGAGAAATTAACTTGCCCAGGGCTATGCAGCTAACACAGGGGAGATCCAGGATTTGAACACAGGTGGTCAGGTTCTAGATACTCCATTCCTTACCATTACAGCTGAGGAGACCTAGGCTAGGAGAGGTAGAATAATTTGTCCATCTGTGCCAGAGCTTTAGGTGCATTGATTAATGACTCTTTCTCTGATTCTCTTATTTCCTCTTCCAGACCTTTACTTCTGCAGCTCCTCCCATATCTTGTGTAAAGTCTAATTCCACCACTAAATCCTTTATCCCATAATATTCACAATACTCTGCTTTCCTAACTGAACCCTGACACACTCACAGTACTTTTCAGGTTACACATAATTTTCAAAGATATGATCTCATTTACTTCAAAGCTTTCCTGGGATTCAAATTATTATTATTATTATTATTTTATGAGCCCACCTAAACTAATCCTGAACCTCTAAAGAGTGAAGATGGTAAAAGATGAGAGAAAATGCTCTCCCTGTAGTGCTCTCAAAAATCTTAAGTAAGAAAATAGATACAAAATATTGGAGTCACAGTTCATGAGTTTGACAGATGAAAGTAATTCTGAACTTCCAGATGCTTTTTCAAGAAGGTGCAGGTTTGCAAGTCTGGAGGACAGTTCCTGGGGAGTGAAAATAAATTCTGCCACTTTCCGGGAGAGTTTTATTTCCTCCATATGTTTATACATTTTTCTTTCCTTATGTTTGTGATTCATCTCTGGCCCAAGCCCCGTCTGTGAGTGGTGCTGGGGAGATTGATGGCTGGGAAGGCTGCAGGAATGGTGAGACTGTTGCTACAGTGATGTGATGCAATTCTTGGCATTTGCACAATGTTGGAGAGTTCAGACAGCCACGGAGTAGTGGAAATAGCTCTGGGAACCCTGACTTTTACCAAGAAGTCATTTGATTTTCAGTGAGGCCAGGAGATCACAAGAAGAAGATTGGTAACAAAAGTTTATAACAACTTGGGGATAGCCTTGTCTATGTGGAAACACTTTCCCTACCATTAGCAAGGATTTTAGCCCTTGGTCAAACCAATGATGAGGCTTTCTCCGCTCCCCTGTCTTCTGCTTTCACACCTCTTTTTTTTTTTTCTTTAACATCTTTATTGGAGTATAACTGCTTCACAATGGTGTGCTAGTTTCTGCTCTATAACAAAGTGAATCAGCTATACATACACATATATCCCCATATATCCTCCCTCTTGCGTCTCCCTCCCACCCTCCCTATCCCACCCCTCTAGGTGGTCACAAAGCACTGAGCTGATCTCCCTGTGCTATGCGGCTGCTTCCCACTAGCTATATATTTTACATTTGGTAGTGTATATATGTCCATGCCACTCTCTCACTTTGTCCCAGCTTACCCTTCCCACTCCCTGTGTCCTCAAGTCCATTCTCTATGTCTGCGTCTTTATTCCTGTCCTGTCCCTAGGTTCTTAAGAACCATCTTTTTTTAGATTCCATATATATGCGTTAGCATATGGTATTTGTTTTTCTCTTTCTGACTTACTTCACTCTGTATGACAGACTCTAGGTCCATCCACCTCACCACAAATAACTCAATTTCGTTTCCTTTTATGGCTGAGTAATATTCCATTGTATATATGTGCCACATCTTCTTTATTCATTCATCTGTCGATGGACACTTAGGTTGCTTCCATGTCCTGGCTACTGTAAATAGAGCTGCAATGAACATTGTGGTACATGACTCTTTTTGAATTATGGTTTTCTCAGGGTATATGCCCAGTAGTGGGATTGCTGGGTCGCATGGTAGTTCTATTTTTAGTTTTTTAAGGAACCTCCATACTGTTCTCCATTTACATTCTCACCAACAGTGCAAGAGGGTTCCCTCTTCTCCACACCCTCTCCAGCATTTATTGTTTGTAGATTTTTTGATGATGGCCATTCTGACCAGTGTGAGATGATATCTCATTGTAGTTTTGATTTGCATTTCTCTAATGATTAGTGATGTTGAGCATCCTTTCATGTGTTTGTTGGCAATCTGTATATCTTGTTTGGAGAATTGTCTATTTAGGTCTTCTGCCCGTTTTTGGATTGGTTTTTTTTTTTTTTTTTTTTTGATATTGAGCTGCATGAGCTGCTTGTAAATTTTGGAGATTAATCCTTTGTCAGTTGCTTCATTTGGAAATATTTTCTCCCATTCTGAGGGTTGTCTTTTCATCTTGTTTATGGCTTCTTTTGCTATGCCAAAGCTTTTAAGTTTCATTAGGTCCCATTTGTTTAGTTTTGTTTTTATTTCCATTTCTATAGGAGGTGGGTCAAAAAGGACCTTGCTGTGATTTATGTCATAGTGTTCTGCCTATATTTTCCTCTAAGAGTTTTATAGTGTCTGGCCTTACATTTAGGTCTTTAATCCATTTTGAGTTTATTTTTGTGTGTGGTGTTAGGAAGTGTTCTAATTTCATTCTTTTACATGTAGCTGTCCAGTTTTCCCAGCACCACTTAATGAAGAGGCTGTCGTTTCTCCATTGTGTATTCTTGCCTCCTCTATCAAAAATAAGGTGACCATATGTGCGTGGGTTTATCTCTGGGCTTTCTATCTTGTTCCATTGATCTATATTTCTGTTTTTGTGCCAATACCATACTGTCTTGATTACTGTAGCTTTGTGTGTAGCCTGAAGTCTGGGAACCTGATTCCTCCAGCTCTGTTTTTCTTTCTCAAGATTGCTTTGGCTATTCGGGGTCTTTTGTGTTTCCATACAAATTGTGAAACTGTTTGTTCTACTTCTGTGAAAAATGACATTGGTAGTTTGATAGGGCTTGCATTGAATCTGTAGATTGTTTTGGGTAGTATAGTCATTTTCACAATGTTGATTCTTCCAATCCAAGAACATGGTGTTAAACCTCCTGAGTTGTTTCTCAAAAGCCATTTCCCAGAATATTGCACAGATAACAGAAAAGGAGAGGCAGACATTGTAGGTTAGTATAAGGTTTGAATGAAATAATCTATGTAGAGCATTTAGCACAATGCTAGGCTCAAGTACCTAATAAAGTACCTGCCTTGTAACAGACAATCTGCTGATTAATAGCAAAACCAAAATTAATACCAAGGACATCTAACATCTATTTGATGCCCTTTCCACAGTAACTGTTTTTGTTTTTTAAAAAATTAGTTATGTTACTCATATAGGGCCTTCACATTCCATGTGGTAAAGCAGATACATGTGTTGTAATGCCTCATCTGGTCTGAGCCTGACTTCCTGGTTCTATTCTTTACGTTCTAACTTTTGCCTATCCTTCAAACTTCCTTCAGCAGGACTATTTGTTGGGCCTGCTTGATGCAGACACCAGGTGGCGCCTGACATCAAATTTGGAGAAGCAGTCGTCAAGGGAACCGGCTCTCTGCCAACTCAGTAGGCGGGCTGGCATTCCCCCTCCAGGGAAGCTAGTCCAGAAGGGAGAGGTTGTATGCTGGATGCTCTAAATTTCAAGAATTCTCCCTCTCCTGTCATTTGGAAAGGAAAGGAATTTTAATTTTTTTAAAAGATAAACTCTAAATTTATAAGTTCACCCCTAAAAAAGGCCCTATCACACCCAGCTACCAACTAATCCAAAACTGATAGCTTCTTGATGTGCATCCAAGGCCTTCACTGGGAATGACATTTCCAAAAGGGCCCATTTCTGTGGCAACAGAAGGAAGCAGAACATAAGCTCTAATAAGAAAAGCAGTTAGACAGGGGCGAAGAGACTCCAGAGGGAGCTGAACTGCAGCTTTGAATGAGAAATATTACCATATTTCATAGAAGCTAAGGTACCATCAATTATAAGTCTCCTCACTGTTTTATTTGCACTAAGAAAGAAATAAATCTTGCCAATTAAATTAAATCATTTATGGTAAGGCCATCAGATATATTTCAGATATATTAAAATGTGAAAAACTTTGTGTATTTGAACCAATGAAATACAGTAAATCTGAGGACAGTATCCAGAACCAGTCACCTGCTAGATGTCTTAGCCTCTTCCCTCAATTCCTCTCTACGCCACACCACCGAGGAGATGGGCTTGAAAACAATCAAGTGTACTGGGCTGCCAGGAAAATGGTTCTTGCCTTTCATGAGATTAAATGCAGACTGGTTTGTCATAGTCCATTTGGTCTGCTGTAACAAAATACCAAAGACTAGGTAGCTTATAAACAACAAGTTGATATCCCATAGTTCTGGAGGCTGGAAGTCTGAGATCAGGGTGACGGGTCATGGTCGGGTGAGGCTCCTCTTCCAGATCACAGACTTCTCCTTGAATCCCCACATGGCTGAAGGGGCTAGGGAGCTCTGTAGGGTCTCTTTTATAAGGGCACTAATCTCATTCTTGAGGGCTCCATCCTCATAACCTAATCACCTCCCAAGGGTCCCACCTAGTAATACCATCACCTTTGGGGGGTTACGATTTCAACATAAGAATTTGGGGTGGATACAAATATTCAGACCATAGCAGGTGCCTTCCACTTCTCCTTGAAGAGATAAATCAACCCCTGGAGTTAGTGGTGACTCACTGCAGCCACTAGACCAAGGGTTGGCAAACTGACTGTTGGGCAAATCTGACCCACTGCCTGTTTTTGTAAGGATTGTTTTTATAAATGAACGTTTGCTATCAATTTGATGATAGGAAATATTGACTATGACCCCAATTAAGTGAAATATTACCCTCCAGAAAAGAATTTTATTCTTGTTATTAGTAGATCTATATTATAAAAGCTTGTATTCAATTATTATCATTATATTTTGAATTTCATCAATAATACATAACATCCTTAATTTTGCTGCTTGGTACACAAGGTCTAAAATATTTGCTGTCTAGTCTTTTACCAAAAAAAAGTTTGCAAACCCCTGCTCTAGACCAAAATGGAAATCATAACTTATCATTAACAGGAATCCCAGGATATCTGAACAGAAGTTAGGCTGTATAGGTCAACTTGTTGCAAATGGCCAGACCCAATCAATGGATATATATTAGGAATGTGGCAATAAATTAAGGAGATTTTAAAGACAGTGGAATTTACACATACAAAATCAGTGCTAATTCACTCAAAGTAGACACCTAAGAGAGACTGTGGTTATTCTAAAACTCTCAGAATGGTCTTCAGAACTAGTTTATGACCCATGCAATGAAATCTATTATCCGTCTGACTAGCATTTCTTGAGAATGTGATAGTGTTAGACACTGAAAGGAGTAAAAGATGAATAACATATTCTGGCTATAACTTAATAGTCATATTTTAGTTTGACCTCAAACAATATTTACCCAATTTTAATCACTAAATTTAACTCTAAATGACTTGGAACACATTTCAAAAATAAGATACACCTCAAAGTTTGAAGATTTACTTCAAACTAAAGATATTTATATGCTGCAATCACAAAAGAGAATTATGAAGGAGTTTCAGAAATATCTGGAGCAGTGGCACAATTGCACAGCCTCCCAATGTGATTGGAAGTAGACACTCTCTAGAAATTCTCGAGCATACAAGACTGATATTTTTGATAAAAAGTTTATTCTGATATTTTTATGATCACACTTCACATACTCATATACCACACCAGACTATGACTTGGCAAGTAACCAATTCCTTGTTTTAGTTGGAAGAAGCGCTGTATCTAAGGGGGTGGATGAGTTGGGGAAACTAAATCCTGGTTGATCTTCCATTTGAAAAATCATTCTGCTTCAGAATTAATGGTCATGATCATTTTAAATCCTCCATTCTCCAAATCTGATTTACAGCTGATTTCCTTAGTGGAACCCATATCTGATAGACTGCCCAGGAATCACTAGACAAGTTAATTTTGACTAATGCAGACCATATTTGAAAAAGGAGAGAGAGAGAGAGAGATAGCGGGAGAGAAGGAGGGAAGGAGAAAGATACACATACACATAGAGACAGAGAGAGAGGGATTGAGAGAGAAGATAAAACAATGCAAAATAATCCAGTGTGATCAGCATACATTCAGGAGTTAGGAATTGAATTTAAAGTTGAACAAAGGAAAATGGGAAGGGCACTCTACCCCCTCACCCCTCCCCATTTATCCTATTTCTGTAATTAGATAGGTAGCTAGGGATGTAATAGTTTACATTTGTATTTGTGTAATTTGACCTGACATGCTGACCAGACAGACTGATTTCATTTCTTTCACTAATTCTCTGTTCTAGTTTCTTTCAAAACTATGTCTCTTCTTGGAACAAGGGAAATTGTACATTCAGGGACCTCTGTAAATTCACTTTTGTTAATTATAAGTTAGGATCTTATAGTCCATGAACTTGGTTTGTTGTGGCTTTAGCTCAGATGGTAATGTTCTTAGTGGTGTCTGATATTTCTGTTTTGGGGATGGGACACATCTATAAGAAATATCAGTATAGTTATATTAAAATGTACAACTTTATCAGGCAACTTTCAAAAGGACATTTTATTATTTATATCATAAGGATGCTTGTCTCAAGCATTTTTTCCCCCTTTTTTAAATGAACTAGCATGAAGCCAGGTCATTCGTTGCAAAAGCTTATGTGAGCAGATGAAAAGGGGCTAGAGAAAACATGAAGCGTCAGGATATGGCAATCTTCAAACTAAAGAGGATTGCTTGTTAAGAGGTATAATATCAGCTGTTCTTCTAATGCTTTGGGGAATGTGATGAGATGAATTATTTCAAGGGCTGTCAAATCTTTGATCTTTCTTGGATTTTCAATATGGTAGGGTAGTCAAGATGCAACCTGGCTGAAAAGAATGAAATCTTGCCATTTTTGGCAACATGGATGGATCCTGAGGGCATTATGCTAAGTAAAATAAGTCAGACAGAAAAAGACAAATACCATATGATCACATTTATATCTGGAATCTAAAAAAAGAAAAACAGAGAACAGATTGATTGTTGCCAGAGATAGGAGGTAGGGGGTGGGTGAAATGGGTGAAGGGGGTCAAAAGGTTCAAAATTCCACTTATAAAATAAATAAGTCATAAGGGTGTAATATACAGCATGGTGACTATGTTTACCACACGTATTGCATATTTGAAAGATCCTAAGAGAGTAGATCTTAAAAGTTCTCATCACAAGAAAAAAAAGTTTAACTATGTGTGGTGATGGATATTAACAAGACATTGTGGTGATCATTTCTCAGTGTATACAAATATTGAGTCATTATGTTGTATACCTGATACAATGTTATATATCAATTATATCTCAATTAAAAAAAATAGATGCAACCTGGTTGAATTCCTTGCTGTCTACTCCACCAAGATGGCAAAAGATTGTCTTTAGCTTGCTTCCATGGGAAGACCCACGTTGAATTAACATTTGTAATAAATGAAGTCATGAAATCTTTTATGCACTGGTCTTTTCTTTTGTCTTAAATGAATTCATATTTGGGTACAGAACCTCACCAGAAGCAGATTTCATGTCTTATAGCCAGGCAAAAGGGTTTTCTGATAGAAAGTAACACTGAATATTTTGTTTTGTGTTTGACTTGTATTAAAAATATTCTTTGTACAGAGCTGTCTGGAACTGATTATTCATTGAAGCATTTTCTTTTACATGCTTTAAATGTTTGTCCAGAAGATTCAGCCCTGGTTCACTAGATAAAAGACTCCACACACTTATGAATTCAGAATATTTAAATATTGCAAAATAAAGAGAGCTGAAATGCCTTTTTTTTTTGTCCAGATGCTGATCTGTCATTTTTAACCTGGGAAAATCTTAGATGGCTTTGCTTTTCTAATTCCACGTAGATTCTGTATGTTGTGTTCTCTGTCTGCATGGTACGTGTGGCAGCAGTCCCTAGGAGTGAGTATTGAAGAGTACAGATGTAATTGGGGTTGTCCCCAGAACATCCTTCTTGAATAATATGAAGAAATACTATTCTAATGGATTTGACACTTTTTAGATAAGGTATTTATACTGGAATTGGCACACAGAAGCTTCTGGTGACACCTGCAAATGTTAACAGCTGTAGGAGAGAGAAGGATAGAAGTATAATTGTGGCCATGACTGCCAACTTAGAATATGAGGTTATATAGCGTATTCTTTTATAAACTATCCATAACCTACCAGCACATTTAAACCTTTTCCCTAGTCTCACTGGAGAGGAGAGAGAGCTTCATAGTGCCTTGAGTTTATTCTTTGTTCATGTTCTATGAACCGTAGAGAAGCTTTCTATTCAAAATTCATCACTATTACTACATTATATTTATGTATATAATTTATTGATTATATAGAATCTGCAGGCACTGTTCTAAATACCTTTTGTGTATTGAATCTTTTAACCCTCACAACAACTCTATGAGGTATATGTATCCTTTTCCTTCCAAGGAAACAGCTACTAACACCTAGTCACATACTAGCTAGTGCTAATAACCTCTTGATTTTATTCCTATCTGGATTCATATTTTACTTTCAAACAGGGCTATTGGTATCATGAGGACTCTTTGGTATCATGAGAGGCTAATGGGGAGACACAGCAGAGGGCCACTCTGGCATCCCTGAAATCTCATCCTCTTCCCTACCATATTGGCCATGCACACTGGCATGGGTGGGTATTTCCTGGAAGACTTAACAGGGTCCTGAGCCATGGCAAAAGCGCTTCAAGTCAAATATAACATTTTCTTTGGTTCTTAAGCATTTTCATCACGTTGCCTATTATAGCAATACTGCTAGCTATGGGAGATAAAGATTGCCTGCTTTTGTAATGTTTTTATTGTTGTTTGAATAAAGGGGGCATTGGAAATGCAAAGTGTTAGTATTTCTTGTGCTTTAATAAGTATACATTTTATTTGGCTACTGTCAGCACTAATGTTTTACATTTGGAAGTTAACTATTATTAGGGTGTCATTTAAAATTTTCTAAAGGGTAAAAAATGGTCTTAATGGAGACCTCATTCTGCAATCTGCCTATCAGGAAAAAAGCCATCTCATTCTTTGAGGTCTATTCACATATTTGAAAATTATATAGGTTACCCTTATAAATCAATTTGGAGTTTGAATATGACATGTATTGCATTTTTCAAAGGAAATATGCAATCTTTCTTCTTAAATTCATATTAAGTCAACACCCCCTACCCCAGTCTAACAGATGAGAGAAACTGGGCGAAACCAAGCAACCACTAATTTAACACACTATAATGGTTAGAATGGTGATGGGAAATGTAGACTCAGAAGAAGTTTTTTATAAAGATATTTTTATTTTGTGAAAGGAAAACCAAAATGGAGTTGGTATTGCTAAGAGAGCTCACTGAAATGGAGCCAGGAGGCCATTAAGGAAGTGTGATTTATGCACATCTCAGACTGAATGGAATCTGACCTTTTGAAGGTTAGATGAAGTCATCTGGGACACGTGCCAGAAATTCAAGATACTTACAGGAAACTTACCCTAGAATAACTCATGACAGCCTATCTACTTATTGGACCCCTACCATGAAACAACTTGTGATTCCTTAAAGGCAAATATTTTCTGTCTTGTGTCAGGGTCAATCACAATTCTCACCAGGCAACTTTTACCAGCCTTGTGACTTTTTGTCTTTGTAAGCCCCTGACTCTTTCTCTTCCTTGGAACTCTTTCAGAGTTACCCAAATCCGTGTCTTCCAAATTGCAGTTCTTAAGACCCCAAATACACTTTTCTTATTTGCAGCCCCTTGCATTATTTATTTTTTAGTAGACAATTTAAATAAGCCAATCAAGTAGTTTGCCTTAAAGGCCACAGCCATGAACATAACTAACCCTTCTGTGGTTGTTGAGAACTGAGACTGTTTAGTTTTCTGGAGAAATAACCATCTCTTTCCTTTATAAGATAGTGAGTGCCATGATGTATAAAGGAAAACTCTACAAGTGAGCACTTTGGTTATCATAAAGATGCCGCGGTTATTAATTCTGCTAAATACTTTCCGAAGTCATTTTCCCTTTACATTTTGGACTTTCAGTTTTAATTCTCCCCTCCCTCAACTTTACTTCATCCCTTCTTGCCCTGACCTTGGAAAGGCAAACATTTTGTTTCTTTCTAATTTTAATTCAATCTTGCTTTCTTAATAACAAAGTAATTGTTTATGCTAAGACAATGAAAAGAAGCAATTTTTCCCCCTCAGGGTACTTTCATTCACCTCCTTCCCCATCGTTGCAGTTGACAGTTCTGATGGAATCTTACTTTAAGTCAGCAGAATATTTCGTTTTGTTATCAAGGAGGGCCGAGCTACAGAAATTGCTGGCCTGCAGAATTTCAGATAATCCCTAAGAGAATTCTAAGGTGATATTTTTGGCTCTATCTTAGAGGGGTGAATGCTCCTGGAACTAGCTGTCAGGATGTTGATATTTGGAGCTTTAATACCTTAATTTTGTTGTCACTTTAATGCTAACTTTCTTCTGCATTATTTTGCCCAGACGTGGTGATTCACTCCTCAGTCAAGAAACACTTCAGATAATAGTTTTAGTCAGGGAATCAACTTGTTTCCAGGAGGTTACTTTTTTTTTAAGCACTTTGATTTCTTTTTTTTTTTTTTTAATTAATTTATTTATTTTTGGCTGTGTTGGGTCTTTGTTTCTGCGCGAGGGCTTTCTCTAGTGGCAGGGAGCGGGAGCCACTCTTCATGTGGTGCGCAGGCCTCTCACTGTCGCGCCCTCTCTTGTTGCGGGGCACAGGCTCCAGACGCGCAGGCTCAGTAATTGTGGCTCACGGGCCCAGTTGCTCTGCGGCATGTGGGATCTTCCCAGACCAGGGCTCGAACCCGTGTCCCCTGCATTGGCAGGCAGATTCTCAACCACTGTGCCACCAGGGAAGCCCCCTGATTTCTTTAACTATTCTCACTTGATGGGAAGTGGACAGTTTCCTTCTCTAGTAGCAATTTTTTTTAAGTATTTTAAATTTGTCAATAAAAGTAAAGATTTGCCATCTGTGGTTTCTTAACTGGCTCTGACCATTGCATAGTTAAGAGAGATTACTGAGAAAAGTCTTAGGAAAGCCTGTTGCATTGTATCTATTTGTTCACTTGACTGTCTTTCTACCAGATTATGAGCTACTTGAAGGCAACAATTGTGTTTTATTCATATTTGTATTCCCAGAGCTAGTGCAGGGCTTAGCATCCACTGGACACTCAACACAGGAAAAAGAATGAGTGAATTTTGAAAGAAGGTCCTGGGTCATTCTTCTACTTCTGAATAGGACTGCATCAAAGGCATCTAAGGGACATGATTATAGCATATCCTAGATTTTAAGAGTCTTTGGAAAAGAACAGTCAGCAGAAAAATATGCAGCATGTGGTATATTTACACAGTGAACTTCCCCAAAAACTTACATTATCACATCTATCCTAATGATTAGGTGATATGGAATTGATCCCACTTGGGCATTTGCTCATAGTAGGCACTCAATACTTGCTGAATGAGTGAAGAAATAAAAAACTTAGCAGATGAGGGAACTGAAACACAACTAGACTTTGACTGACAAAGTTGCAGAGCCAGTTAACATTAGAATTTGGACTAAACCCCAAGTCTCCTCACATGTAAACATATCATATTATCTCTTAGTGCACCTCTGACCTTACATATATAAAGTGACCACTTCTTCCAGATACTAGTAAATTTTTTTAAAGCTCACTAACAGCTTAATTTGGAGAAAGGTCAATATGACCTACTGTAAAATTAGAAGTATGACATTTTAAAAAACGGTCTTTGACTTTCTTCGCTTGGTTTTCAAGACATGACATTTTCTCTTTTTTTTCCCTACCTTAGTAGTTGAGTCTTTTCAGTCTTCTTTGCTGAGTTGGAGTAGTCCAGGGCTCAGCCTATGATCCTATTTTCTTCTCTATGTGCATTCACTCCCATGGTGATCTCATCCAGTCTAACTGCTTTAAGTACCATCTATATGCTGATGACTCCTAAATTTATATCTCTAACCCAGTTCTTCCTCCCAAACTACAGACTTGAACAACAAATAGCCTACTTGATATCTCCACTTGGATGTCTCATGGACATCTTAAATTTAACGCTTCCTAAACTGAGGTCCTGACCAGGTATTATTGAATACCTATTACATTAAGCTATAAAGTTAATGAAATTATTTTAATGACTCTGCTTAATAATAAAAGGGGTTAAAGAAAAAGTATCATCTCACCCTTTGTTGGATACATCTGGATCATTAAAAAAATCTCTTACACACATATTCTTTGTAAATTTACTGCTACTAACATATAAGCTCTAGAGCAGACTTTTTATGAAGTTTTAAGTGTTTTCTACATTGGGATCCCTTTTATAATTTGTGTGTATATTATAGTTTTCTATTCATTTTCTAGGACTTGAATCGTACCTTCATCTTTTTCAAGTGATCTTAAAGAATATGATAATTTTATTTAGCTTCTTATGCGTATTTTTATCATATATATTATATATTGTTTACTATAAATTTATTTAATTTTATTTTAGCTTTTATCTTATGGTCTTGAAATATATATTTCATATATATGAATTGTTGAATATATAGTATTATTATTAATATTATTGTATATATTGATTTTAAATACCAAGCATTATTCTAGGCAGTTTACATATGTAACTTAATTTGATCCTCACAACAGCCTCTTAGGTTGGTAGTAGTATTATTCCTATTTCACAGATGAGGAAACTGAGGTATAGAGAGCTTGAGTCATTTGTCTAGCTCCTGTAGCTACTGAGTGGAGGAGCTGGGCTATACAGCTGGCTCTAGACTGTCTCTAACCAGTATGTACACTGCCCAGGGCTCTCACTACCTAAGGTACTCCGTGGGTTACAGAGGAAGATGTGACTAAATAATCAGAACTTCTCTTAGATTTCTACTTGTAAGCAGATATCCTTTTTTCCTCTCCTGTTTTTAGAACAGAAGTTAACAATAGCCCTCATTCCAGGTGGATGAAGATACTTTTGTATCCATCACAAAACTGCTGGTAGATATTCCATAGAGGCTCAATAAAGGAATAAAAAGAAAGTCTTCCAGGTGGAACCTTTCTAATCAAACCAGGCAGGTTTCGGCAATAAATCATTGTCATTTTCCTCTTCCTCTTCTACCCCTCTAGGCTAGTCTAAGAATTAAATTGACATGAAACAGATTTACAGGAGAAAATCAAGCAGAAGTTTAATAACATGTAAACATAGGAAAGACGCAGGAGAACTGAGTACCTCCCCCAAATGGCTGAAACCCTCACCTTAAATACCATTTTCAGCTAAAGACAAAAGAAGATTTTGGGACAGTGGTTTGGGACTTCAAAGGGGAGGAAGGCAATTCACACAGAGATGAAAAAGCAGATGTTTGGTAAATAACTGTTTGCTGGGCTGTGTAGAGACGATAGGACAAATAGAAATTTTAACAAATAGACTTTGCTAGGTTTCTCCCTATTTATAATACAAACTTAGTTCATACTACAGTCATCTATGCTGATGGCTCCCTTCCTGAAACAGGTCCTCTACATTATTTAGGCAGTTGGCGGGGTTTCTTCCTGAGTCTTTTGGGCCTTGATGGTTTTCAGCTCAAAATGATATGCATGCCAAAGAGACTTTCTTGGGGTGGCATGTTTTGCTCCCCTACACTCCAAATCATCAGGGCCTAGATCATTCCTATGCTTCAGAACAAGTCTCTGTCGAGGCCACAGGTGCAGATGCAATGAGGTCATAATGAGGGTCTCTCTTTGATGTTAAATGAATGGGAAAATGGTGAGTTGGCTCCAGTTGCAAACTTAGAGGCAAATTTCAAATCTCGAAATTTTTATTATTGAGTGATATTTCAGATGGATAGATAATGGTAGAAGGTAGGTTGTGCTTAGTAACAAGACATATCCATTTTTTGGTCTATTTTCTAAGTCAGTTTGGAAACCTATTGACTGGTCCAATTTGAAGCCAACTCAGACATCTATCACCAATAGATCAAACTGATGCTGTGCAGAGCTGCTGAGTGATGCCTCTGACTTTGGAATTTACTGTCTCTTCTTAGAAAATGTCCCTAGCTCTTATGCATATGTCTTTTAATCCTCCTTTTGGCTCAGTTTTGCAAATGGTAACTTCAGCTGATGGTGCGGAAATTTCAGTTATCTCACCCTTAACTGATTTGCCAGTAAACAGAATGATCCTGAGTGACTGCCATGGTCTTGGATAGTGGCAGTGGCTTAAAAAAATTATCAGCAGCCCCTGAGAAGGCTTTTTTATTTCTGTTTTTATTAATGAGCTTTGAACTCGAAATAGGCAAGCAGCTGCATTGGATGGAATTTGGCCTGTTAAACTTTAAAGGAGGTCTGGATGACAAGCTAATGTTTCTTGACTTCTTTCAGTTTGTGGCTTTGTGTAGTGCAAAGCCATCATTTAGGATCCTCCCTCGGGCTGCACTGTGGCTCACCCAGGATCCTGTACTTTCCAGTTACTGTATGTGAGTCTCACAGAGATGTTCACAACATCAATTCAGTTGATGTTTAATAACACAGTCTGGTACTCAGTCACACGAGATGTTCACAGTGTCTTGAACAAATATTTGAATCAAAGAATGTCCAAAAAGCAATCCTCTAAAATCTATATTGTGAAGACTTCTGAGAATAAAATGTCTATAAAGAGTTTTTTTTTCATGATGAAGCCATGGCCAAGAACATAAGTAAATCTTTTCCCCCTTGTCTGGGTAAAGCAGGATGCTATTAATGTGCAAGCTAAGAGAGAATTTTTATTGAATTTTTAACTAGTTGTCCCTAGCATTAGAAAAAGGACAGCAGGAGAATGAACAGCTTATATAAAATTCTCTGCCATGTGGAGGTGAGGATTGTTGATTTGGATCAGAAAGAACTGATCATCCTTTAGCAAAAGGAGAGAACAACAAAGGCCTAAGTGGAACATTCCAGTAGACAAGGAGGAAGTCTTCTCTATGGCTTGAAGCCCATTGAGAATCATGTTGGATTTGTTTATTTCTGTTGGAAGCATCTGTGTACATCCAGGTGATGTCCAAGTGTGCCTGGAGTGGAAGACTCCAAACAAAGTCTCAGCTCATCAGAGGATTTCTCTTGGGATGCTTCAGGCCATCTCAGGCCTTGCAGGAGATGCTTTTGTATGCAGCTCTCCCTCAGCAACCTCAGGGGCTTTAAAGTATTTGGATGAACCAAATAAATCCACAGGGCAAATTATCCATTAAAGTGCACATCTAGGTAAACAGAATAACCAGTTGTGAATTGCCATGTTTTTAACCATGCCTCTGGGAGAAGAAAATGACTGCAGTTTCAGCATCAAAGCAATAAAGTACATTAACCCCCTGGAGTCATGTCATGACCCCTCCAGATGCTCTGTGGTTGATAAAGTTTCCTCAGCCAGAAGGGTGAGAAATCAACACTCCCACCTGTCAGGGTCACTTCAGGAGCTGGCCAATTTCAGTGCATTAATTAATGCCTTCTTTCACACAGCCTTAGGGCTTAATGAAGATATGGCCTCTCTTTTCTGAGACAAGTATCAGAGAATATCTTCTCAGTTATTGCCAAGTAAAAGGGGTTTTGGTGGAAACAAATGGTGAATCTAGACAAATATCTACAAATAAAATAAGTAAGCTTGGCGGTGGGGGTGGGGGTGGGGGATGGGCAGGCGTTACAGGTCTACGGTACAGGTGCTTACCAATCAAAGCTTGAGAGAATTACAGTTAGATAACCAGAACTATAAAAGAAGTTCCTCTAAGGTCCTGAACTGCTGTGGACATCATGGTTGTCACCCCAATTTCACTCTCCCTCTTATGCTCTAGCCATGAGGGCTGGGGAGCTGATCCTCAGCTAAGGTGATCCTATTCCTCCTTTCCACAGTTATGGGTTCAGGGTTAGGTGCGTCTGAAGCCAATTCAGAGCAATGAGACTTGATAAAGAATTTTCCAGAGGCTTCTGGGAAAGAATATTATTACCCTTGAGACAACATTTCTGGAAATGGTTCTCTCTCCTGCTGGATGTGAACAAAACAGCATGCGTTACTGATTGCTATCAGTCCCATGAGGGGAGCTAGGCTTAGGAGGAAGCCAACTCTGTGGGCAGGAGACTGGAGACAAGGACCTGGGTCCTTGATAATATCATTGTGGTCCCTGGATGAACCAACGCTTTGGGCAGGGATCAAGAGAACTTCCAGATCTTCCTGACTAGGCCAACAATCAAGGGATGGCCACTCAGTGTGCAAAATTTTTAAATTGCAACGTGTGAGATTTCAGAGAGGATAGTAGTATCCATGAATGTGTCACCTAGTGTTTAAACATGATCTAGTGTTCGCTCACAGGAAATGTTTTGTTATAATTAATTTCTGATGTGGTAGGACTTGAAGTCCAGGAACCTGACCCCACTGGATGCAATTGTTGATGCAGATAGTAGTGTATGAGGTCTGATGAGATATTACTAGTTTTAAAATATTCAACAGGACTTGGAAATAAAGATCAAGGTTGTGACTGGCTTGGGGAGATTTGGATGCAGTATGGAAAATCTGTTTAAACTGGGGAAAGGGGGAGTCACTGAAAGTTCTCCATATGAAATACTGTTTAGACGCTAGACTCACTTCGCCTCTGTTCTGAGGTGGATGATACCAAAAAGTCATCTAATATTTAGGGGTGACATGGATATGTGTGATATTTGAGGCTATTTATTGCAAAAACTTCTATTCTTTTCAAAACTAGGAAGTCTCAATAAAGGTTATACCCTTTGTTATCTCTCTCTTTCTCTTTCTCTCTCTCTCTCCCCCTTTCTCCCTCTCTCCCTCTTTGTCTCCCTCCATCCCTCTCTCGCTCTGACTCCATGTGCCTCTCTTTGTTAATCTTTCAAATTCTTGGTTCTTATTCTAGCAATAGTATGGAAGTGGGCAATGTGTATTGACATATCTAATTTTCATGTCTTTTTATACTCATGGGAATTTTCACAGCACACCGATCTGATGCCTTATATAATACTCCTATAAATTGTTGATTGAATCTTGTGGGTTTTCCTGACACCAGATCAGAGTTTGTGAAATTTAGTCATGGTTTTTTTGTTTCCAAGGTAAAACCCATCTGGACTAAGTGTCTGGGGCCAAATGCCTAGAAATCTCAGCAACAGCAGGGGCCCAGAGTCATCACTGCTCTTGGTTTTTTTTCTTCTTCTTCTTCTTCTTTTTTTTTTTCTGTAAAAATTAGCTCCCTTCCTTTTCTTCTGTTGCCTATCGAAATAACTGACTCTTGGTAGCAGGAATGAACCAAAAGATCCTCTGGATGTTTTAAGACTAAGCCTTGAATAGTGTGGCTAGGGTTACAACAAAGTGAAAAGATTATTTTGCAAACTCAAATATGGTAAAATTGAAGTTAGCATTACTAGACATTTTCAGTTACTCCATCCATCATGAAACTTTCCTTGAATCTCCCAGTGGTAATTAATCATTTTCTCCTTTGTACTTCTCTCTCATACACATTACCTGTACCTCTCTTCTAAGATCTATGTCATTCTAATTTATAATATAGGCTTTGGGCGTTGTTTTATTCATCTCCATATCCTAGTACCTGGTTTTAGAGCTAAATACATAGCACATGTTGAGTTAATACATGATCAGATGTGCATTTTTAAAAGGTCATCCTGGTTGTGATATCTAGGATGGATTGCAGTGGTGTGCAAGTGGATGCAATGAAACACACTTGGAGAAAATATCTCCAGTAGCAGTGGATTAGAGTATAGGCGATGAGGGTGGTGAGCTGTGGTTAGCTTCTTAATACAGTTTGGAGTTTGAGCTATCAGGATTTATTTTGACCTATTAAAACACTCCCACAAAGTTTGCATCTTATGAAAGTGACTCTAAAATGCAGGCTGATGCTTCTCTGCTCAGGCTATAATCTAACACGGTGGTTCTCAAACTTTTTGATCTGCAGACTCTTTATACTCTTAAAAATTATTGAGGAGCCCAAAGAGCTTTATTGTTTGTTTATGTGGATTAGATCTATTGATAAATATTTTAAAATATGCATCTATTAATTAATTTTAAAACAATAATAATAAACCTAAACCTAATAAACTCATTACATGTTAACAGAAGTAACCCATTTTTTTGTGAAAACTAGCTATAGTGTCCACAATTAAAAAAATGTAGTGAGAATAATGCCATTGCTTTGCACTTTTAAAAATTTCTTTAATGTCACTTAGAAGATAGATAACTGAATTCTCATATCTGCTTCTGCATTCAGTCTATTGTGATATCACACATCATGTAGCCTGGAGAACTCCACTGTACTCTTGTAAAAGGATAGGGTGAAAAAGGCCAATAACATCTTAGTATTATTATTTTTTAAATGTTGACCTCACAGACTCCCTGAAAGTATTTCAGTGATCCCTAGGGTTCCTAATACTACACTTTGAGAATTGCTAATCTAAAGGAAAACAATCTTGGTGGTAAGACTACAACTCTGTCTAAAAGAGATATTAGCATTAATCTCATGAGTTAGATGATGAAGCCATTATAGAATCCCTTTATCACCTGTAATTACCAGCATTGGAGGTATATAGAAAACCAGACCAGAACTTTTTTTTTTTTTTTAAATTCTGTGCCTACAAACTTGTTTTGAAATTTAAAAAAATTTTATTGAAGTATATATTTTTTTAAATTGGGGTGTAGTTGTTTTACAATGTTGTGTTAGTTTCTACTGTATAGCAAAGTGGAGTTCCCTGTGCTATACAGTAGGTTCTTATTAGTTATCTATTTTGTACATATTATTGTATATATGTCAATCCCAATCTCCCAATTTACCAAATTCATCCCATCCCCCACCCCACACAGACCACAATTTAAAGATTGCTTTGAATTGGGGGTCCACAACCTTTTAAATCCTGATAAATTAATAGGGTTAAATGTGAAATGGCAAAGGTTCAGAGAGAGCACAATAAAGCAAGCAAAAAAAAAAAAGAAGAAGAAATAGTGGTAGACCAATGAGAAGAAAGAAGTGATTATGTTCCTGGTGAATTTGAGGTTCTTTCTTCATCATGAAAGAATTCAGAGACAAAGTAAGAATAGGTAGGTAAGAATAGAAAAGATAGGTAAGAATCAGATTTGTTTAGAGAGTGTGGCCCATCACGGAAGGCAAGAGGCTTTGAAATATGGCGTGGTTAGTTTTTATGGGCTGGGTAATTTCATAGGCTAATGAGTGGGTGGGTTATTCTAATTATTTTGAGGAAGGGGTGGGGATTTCCAGGAACTGGGCCACCGCCCACTTTTTGACCTTTTATGGTTTGCCTCAGAACTGTCATGGCGCTAGTGGGTGTGTCATTTAGCATGCTAATGTGTTACAATGAGCGTATAATGAGGCTCAAGGTCTACTGCAAGTCGAATCTTCCACCATCTTGGACCTCGTTGATTCTAACCATTTTTTGTCGGGTCCTATGGCCATGTCATTCCTTGTAAAGTTGTGCCCTACCCCCTCCCCTCCTGGTTCAATTAAACAGAAAGGGTATATGCTGTGGGAGTAGGAGACTTACAATAAAAATTGTCTGCTCAGTGGCTCCAGGTACCCATTACCCATACTGATCTAACAAGCCGACTCTGTTTCAGCCATCAGTTCCAGATGGTGTGCCTGAGACCTTCCCCACAGACGGGGCCCCAAAGGCAGAGACACCGACATGTCTAAAGCTGTATGTTGGTCTAACATTACTCCATAGTGTACAAACACAACCTCTGCCTAAGCTTTTCCAACTCAGATGCCAACACTTCATTTCTCCAAGTGAGACTCTGGCTTTAACACCATAACTATCATAAAATCCACGGCAGGTGAGTATGACTGAGTGTAAAATAACCCAGCAGCTCATTTGCCTGAACCAGAAAGGGAATATAATCAGACAATCCTACGAGTGAGAGGAAAGGGCAAAACTCACCTCCAAACTGAGCATCAGGCAAAAAAACCCAGCTTCTCCTTCCAGAAAATACAATGACTCAGTAAACAACATTCAAAACCAAGACTACATTAATGCTCAACATTTGTCCACGGGAGCCATAGGAATCCACATCATTACATGCCTTGAATTTCAAGGTGATGGAAGGGACAGAAGAGGTTTGAAGTTCAAGTACAAGTTTCCAAAGAAGTTCTGCTGACTGCCACTCAGCCTCATAGACTACAAACCCAACTAATGCTAAAAGTAATGTGGCCTCAAACTTCTGTGCTGGGCGAGAGGTGGCCCGAGGCTGTAGTGACCTGCTCACTCCTGTTGCAGTCACGGGGCTTGGTATTCTGCCATGTGTGTGACACCATTGATAAAGGTGATTTAAGCCCATCAGGAATGGTGGAAAAAAGTCTAAATGCCTACCTGCTTGTGGCTAGAACGGGTGTACCCCACTGGGTTATCCCAGGGTTGTGTGGAATGAATGTTTGGTTTTTTTTTAATCTGAAAAGCTCCCTCTTCTTTTTCTTTTTAAAAATGCAAATGAGAATGGCACTGACGTCTGCGGGCTTTGAAGAGCAGAGGCTGCCTGTTGCGCTGGGAGTCATGACTCGGCAGACAGAGCAGGTGGAGAGTGGCGCATTCTCAAGAGCAAGGCGCGAATCCGTGAACCTGTGAATCTGTGGGTTTAAGAAGGCCACGACTCATTTCTGACAACTTGTTTTTTGGCACTGAGGTCAGTTAAGTTTTTACAGGTTTGAAGAGAGACTGATGTATTTACATAGATTGGTCTCTTTTGGAAAAAAGCACGTCTGAAATATTCCTGAGATTCTCGTAGCAGTTATCACTTTGTCTTATTTGTAGTTCCAGTTTAGCACAGAATGAAACTTGGGCTCTCTGTGTGTGTGAAAGTTGTATGTCAACTTCGTCATCGGGTAAAATTCTGTTCCATGTTGTGAAAAGAGGCAGGCTGAAAGTCATTCGTCACTGCTGATGTTTTATCCGTGTTTTTCTGGTTCACTCTGGTAGCATTGGAGGCAATAAAATAGGCTGTCGAAACCACATGGAGGCAAACTTCTAAGGTGGAAAGAGATTCCCTTTGGCTTATTCCCCCTTAAAGGCAGTGGATGTTGCAGTGAGAGTGAAAAGAATTACTGCCATGGGCTTTGCAATCAGAGACATCTGTGTTTGAATTGCACTCATTCAACAAATATTTATGGAGGGCCTACTAAGTGCTAGACTCTGTTTCAGACCTTAGGATACAAGAGTGGGGAAAAAGCAAAACACGGTTCCCACCTTCTAGTCGGAAGGGCAGCCACTGTCATCCAGGGAACGAGCTCAAGGCTCACTTGGCCCTATGCTGAGCCAGTTTTGCAGGTGTTACTTCTCAGCTGCAAATCCCCCCTTCCACGCACTACTCTGTGGGGCGGAGCTGGGCTGGAATTCTGTAAATTTCTCCTTTGCCAGCTGGCTTCCTGTTAGGGTCTGCAAATAGGGACAGCAGAAAGAGACGTCAAGGATGGAGGAAGGGCCTTTCTCCTCCCTGTTTTCCTGTTGTTCCTCTCAGCAGCAGCCCAGCAATGGGCTTCATCGGACAGCAGCAGTTGGTTCTGGTCTCCAGTCTCTTTTGGCACTCTCGGAACTAGCCCTTGGGCGTGTTCTCAGAACGTTAGCAGCAGCTGGGTCCTGCCCCTCCTCGGAGGTCTGAGGGACTCTCCCTGAGCTTCTGAGCTTCGGTGATCCAGCCTCTTCCCTGGGTAGCAGCTGCTCATAATGTTGCACGTCGGAGTTACCTTGGTGACCCCTTTTGCCCATTCAGCTTTCCACCACCTGGAAAACCAATTCCCTGTAGTAATTTCATGTTAAAAATGCCTCCTGCGGTTTTTGTTTTTTTTGTCTGGACCCTGACATACATATACCATACCAATTTATCTTAAGATAGTTAAGATCTGTAACAAGGATACTGGGAAATACTTACTTATTGATTATGAAGCACATCATCCTGGCATAATCACCATTCTCAATAATGAAAAGAGGGTGAGTACTTTTATTCGGTTGAGTATTTTGCGTAATTTCGAAGAGGACGAAGTACAAATGTCCACATTTACTTTCAGCAGTGCGACTTTGCATCTTTGTGAAAATGAAACAAGTGTTTCTTAACATTAGTTTAGGGTGGTGGAGAAATAGTTTCATGAATTTTTACCAAAAACGAGTTGGATATTGTAAATTATATATATATATATCTCACATATATTTTAACTTGGGAGCAAGGCTCCTACTCACTGTCATCCTTAAACCTTCTTTCTGCAAATTTATTTTATTTCTATCTCTTTATACAATATAGATTAATTTAACCAGAATATGTGTGGATTCTATTGTAAAGAATGCGCTTAACAACAATTGTTGCTATACCCATATTCACTTTTAAGCCAAGCCCTTACTACTTGTTGATGTTAATTTCTAAGTATAGAATGAAATGTTCCTTAAATGCAATCTAGCATGTAATGCACTGGACTTTAGAAAACCAACTTCTTCACTTAAATAGGATCAATGTTTCCCTCTCAGATATTGATATGCTTGTTCCAATTCTGTCAGATTTCTAACTGTAAATTTAATGATCTTCAACTATGAAATGAAAGTAGTATAATCTCTTTTTATAAATGAATATCAAGTGTTTGTCTCTCTATTTGCCAGGTCCTTTGAAAGTTGTTTTGATATGTCTTATAAATGAGAGTTTGGTAAGAAGATATAGATTTGTTCACAGGCAATGGGAATAAAAAGCCTAAAATGTACAAGTTCCAGTTTCACCTAATTTTAAGTTTACAAACAAGGTGCCTCTTGTGGAAGTGAAAGACTATAATCAGTTTAATTAATGATGAATGTTCACTTGAGAAATCTCTGTAAAGTGATTGTTGTGGTTAGCTAGAGTTCCCAGGAACTGAAAAGTAAATGGCTCTAATGCCTCGATAACATACCCTTTTACAAGTCAGACTATTTCCAATTCCATGTTATCAACAAAATTGAAGAGGACCCCTTTGAATTGTCAGATGAAAGATCATGAAAAAATAATTTTTGATGATAGATCACTGTGTGATTTTTGGCATCTAACTTAGGAGATCAAGAATTGAGTAACACTGTTATAACAGAACTCTGTCCATTTCCACTGAACGACTCCTCAGCACTTAAATGCATTAAAAGATTGATAGGATTGAACTGATATTGAATCATATTTCATTTCAACACTAAATAATATTCATCCAAGCTTACATAAATTGAGAAAATAATCTATTGTACTGAGGTGTATTCCTAGTAACATTTTACTTGTTTTGTCCAATAAGTACTTTTCAGAATTGGAAACATATACAGTTATGTTGTTTTAATCAACCACCTACAACTAATAATTGTAAGAATAACACAATACTAAAAAATAATTTAACGCTTAGAGCTTCATGTTTACAAAAGAAATAGTTTCTTTCATTTTAGAAATATATTTGTAGCAGAGAAATGGAATGATCAATAAAATACTTTCCAGCATAGCATAATATTACATTAGGATTAAATTATGTGAGGAAAGTAGAATGGGAAAACTTTACAAGGAGAAAAGTATTGTGTAAAATGTCCAACTGTCAGAGTATGTTCATGTATCTTTTATTTTTTAAAGATTTTTTTTTTTGATGTGGACCATTTTTAAAGTATTTATTGAATTTGTTACAGTATTGCTTCTGTTCTGTGTCTTGGCCTTTTGGCCCTGAGGCATGTGGGATCCTAGTTCCCCCACCAGGGATCGAACCCACACCCCCTGCATTGGAAGACAAAGTCTCAACCACTGTCGGCCAGGGAAGTCCCTCATGTATCTTTTAAATAGATGATGGTGGGTATCAAGCATTTTGGTATTTAGATTCCACTGTATTTACTTAAAAACATAATGAAACACGATATTTATAAATGCGAACATTTCTGATATGCTACAAATTATGTCTTTGCAACTATTTTAACTAATACTGAAACATTTAAGATAATGGTCTAAGAATATATAAAGGCGAATTCAGTTTTTCATACTCTGTTAGGGGACACATGAGCAAGAAAATGTGAAGACTATTGGCATACAGAGACCAGCAAGTAGCCAGTTCAGAATAGAGAATTCAGTGGTTTTGATGGTGAATGCGCCTCTGCATCACCATGGAGACCCTGCATCCAGCAGCAGGGGATCTCTTCAAGGATTCTCTGCTGTTCTTGGGCACAGGATACCATTTCTCAAAGGTGGACCATGCATAATCATGAAAACAACTGTAAAATTGCATTTAGTATTTTTCTTTTGCATACATTAAAATTTTTTGAGGACTAAAATATTATTTGGCATTCTATTATTAATACCCAACAGATTGGTTTTTTCTCATGCACTACTAGTGTTCCATGGGTCATCATCTTGGTGTACTATTTTAGTCTAACTCATTGGCATGTACTTTGTACCTTGTACTTTCCTCAGCATGCAGAAGATAGCTAATAAATGTTGTTGAGTTTAATTAAAATTAAGTAAGATAAAGGCCAATCCATTCTTTATTATTTAAAAAGGTGAGCCTTCAACATCAATAAATAAATTGAACTCCAGAGACGCAGAGAAAACTGATGCTTCATTCCATAACTTCAGTGTAACAGAGCAAGGGCTCGTGTGCCCGCAGCGCAGAAAGCCAAATTCTGGCAGCAGGTGTTTGTAGCAAAGTAAGGGTTTATTGCAGGGGGCTGAGCAAGGGAGTGGGAGACAAGTCTCAGATCCACTCCAACTTGGCCTTTGAGTTTGGGGTTTTTTTAAGGGGAACAGCAGAGGAGCTGAGATTAATCATCATTTTGCAACATTTCTGTGACATTTCTTAATCTTAGTTTTGGGAGTCAGGATATGGCTCTGGTTTACAGTTCTCTGGCCAGGTGGTCCATGGCTCCAGGATCTGTTAGCTCATCTTGCCCTGTAGAAACAACCTGATTTTGGACATTAATGATGGTACCTATAACAGTAATTTTGGTACATTAACAATGTTATCAAAAGCAGTGATTTTAGTACATTAATGCTGTTATCTACCACAGCAATTTTAGTCATTTGACTCTGATTGATTAGTGTTCAGTTAGCATAGGATTGAGGTCAGAGGAGACAAGAAAGGGATTGAGGTCAGAGGGGACGAGAAAGGGAATAACGTTGTGGATAGAGAGATTATTCATGAACTCAGTGTGCAGGTTTTAGGGGGACTTGGTTTCAACAGTTGACATACATCTCCAACCCAGCCATGTTTGGCTGGCCAAGGTGGGAAAACTGGTTACCTGTCACTTTTCTATGCCCAGATTGAAAGGTCATGGACACTTGGTTCTAAATGGGACTTTTCAAGTCTACAGGGTTTGTAAGTTGCTGAAGTTCATGATGAATCTGTAGCCTCTAGACATAACTACAGATTGTAAACTCCATGATTATTCTGGGATAATATGAAGTTCTTTGCAATGCACATGGCAGTGGAACAACCAAAATTAACCTTGCAAATATATTGAAAGGTAAATGTCAACATATCCTCAATTGGATATGAGCATTCACAAAGTTGTGTTCAGGTGTCAGGGGTGCCCGGAGCATTTGAAAAGCAAAATCACAACTCTAAAAGACAAAAGCAAAAATGAAAGCTATTTCTTCCTCTGTTTGCAAGTGTATTTCGCACAGGTGCCATCAAATCCTTGTTCACAGAACCCAACTTGAGTTATTCTGTTTAAATAAGCTGTCAGTGTCCTCTCTTATTTTCTATCAAGAAGTGGATGTGCCCTTGAAACTGCTGTTATACAAGATTTTCTGCATTTCTTACCTCCAGCCTCACACACTTTTGCCCTAAAATTGATTCCAAACAGCAGCCAGAAAACATAACCATGGAAAGTGTATTCTGTGCCAATCCAGCCTTCCTAAAAAGCAAGCAATCTCTTTGCTCCTGCAATTCTGCATGGCCATACAATAAATAGTCAGCTGTTGATGCTAGTTTGCTTTCTATTTACACTTTTATAAGGTTGGTGAGGCCACTCTTTGTCCAAATCATTTCACCAACTGGAGGGATGGGGGTGGGCAGGTCACAGTTGCCTGAATATGTGTCAAGGTGTCTCTTAGTTTTGTACCCACAGTTAATTCTTTATTTAACTAACACAGCCAAGAAGGGAGTCAGAAGGTATAGTAGGAGGAGTGAACACCGTGCTGAGTTATTTTGTGAGAATGAGAAGCCTACAGTCAAAACTTTGGATTTGTCTCTGTCTTTTTATGTGCTATCTGGAGAGAGTTTTCTTAAAAACATCTTTGTGAACACATCCGCTTTCTCAGTATAGTTGAAGGTAGGGTTTAATAAATAGCCTGAATCCTGTACCACCGGTGCATTCAGTAACCTCTATATTCGAGTAACATGTTTCAGTAGACATGTTTGTTAGTGTTGGCGTTGTTAGAAGACCAAAAAAGGGCAGCATTTTCAGCCCCAAGAGGATAAAGAGAACTCAGTGTTTTTACAGATATATATGAATGGCCTTGAATCAAGGGCAGAAGAACTCCTCCTTCAATTTACATAACCTCTTGATGGCATATAGAGGTATCTCTTCCTCTAAATATTTTATTAGCCAAATTAGAGGATTCACATACACGCTCAGTAAAAATGGATTTTTTTTTTTTTGGCTGTGTTGGTTTTTGTTGCTGCGCACGTGCTTTCTCAGGTGGTGAGCGGGGGCTACTCTTCATTGCGGTGCACAGGCTTCTCATTGCGGTGTCTTCTCTTGTTGCAGAGCACGGGCTCTAGGCGCGTGGGCTTCAGTAGTTGTGGCTCGCGGGCTCTAGAGCACAGGCTCAGTAGTTGTGGCGCACGGGGCTTAGTTGCTCCGCGGCACGTGGGATCTTCCCGGACCAGGGCTTGAACCCGTGTCCCCTGCATTGGCAGGCGGATTCTTAACCACTGCGCCACCAGGGAAGTCCCTGTAATGGATTTTAAAGTCAGAAGTTCAGAATGGTTAATGAGTCTGTTGCAAGGTAATGGAAATCCTTAGAAACAGTCAGTTTGGTCTTGTTTGGTGAGGCGAGGTCAGATGCACTGAGTAACCCCCTCTTCAGTCGACTGTTAAACAGCAGTAGGATGTATCCCTGAGGGTCCCGGCACTGCACGTGACGCTGCCAGGAGAAGCAATCTGGACTGCAGGCCCTTGACACTCGCTGTCTTCATCGCATCGAGGCTCTCGGAGCAAGCAGTTTAAGCTGCTCATCCACTGTGATGGGTTCTGAGGTGCTTGAACTTGAAACTTCTCTGGAAAAAGCTATATTGTGGGCATTGATCCCTGTATCAGTGAACAGGAGCACATGGCTGGGGAGGTCAGAATAGTTAATAGTCTGCTCTGATAAGAGGGGAAGGGATAATAAATTAGAGAGCCCTTAATATCGGCACCACTGAAGGTGGTATGCAAATTGATAGGTCTAAGGGTGAGGGAAAATCTTGTGCCACTACTAACAAACCCCCTAATCTTTAAACCTTTGTCACAGAATGCTGCGTTCCCTTAGTCTTGGCTGGACCCTGGTTCTCCCCCCTTTACGAGACTGTCCCTCCAGCCCTGTGCAGTACGCATACCACAGGTGGAGGGTCGGGGTGTGCATTAGTGTTCCCCATGCACCCCACTGCCGCTTCACACAAGCATGCATCTCCCTGGTGTAAAACTCATACCCTGGGGAGGTTGACACCACCAAGCTGTACCAGTGTATAAGCGACTACTGTTTATGGAGCCAGAATATCATTCTGACTAATTCACGGGAGTCTCTAGCTTTCGCTATCACTCTCCACGCCAACTCCTGCCATAATTGTAGGGTGTTTCAGGGTCCTGGAGGATAGATGAATCAACCCCCATTGGGCCCTCACAGTTTTCCTGAACTTTCTAAACTCATTCCATTTCAGCCACCTAGGTAGAAACCTGTGAATTCTCCTTGACTCCTTCCTCCCTACATCAAGCCCTGCCTAATTACCTCTCAATTCTTAAATCCGTCCTTACAACCATGCCCTAGTTTAGGGTCTCATTGAAGTGCTTCTCCACTTCCTAACATCTTTATCCAATCCCTTTTCTACAAGGTTACCAGTGTGATATATTTTATGCAAATATAACTGTATCAATTATTTATTTAAATGCTCTGGTTGCATTTTCTACCAGTTTCCTACAGGATGAAATTCAAAATTCTTACCATGACACACCTCCATGAGCTGCTTCCTGCTTATCGTTAGCCTCCTCTCTTCATGTTCACCACTCTCTGCCCTAGACCTTGTGGGCAGCAACACTGAATGGCTTGTAGCTCCCTGCACACACTTGCTTCCATGCTTTTACAGGTGCTGTTCCCTGTACCTGGACTACTCTTCCATTCTCCCTCTTGCTAAACTTCCTTTTATCTGGTAAGACCTCCTATGTGATACTCATTAGGAAGCCTTCTCTCACCTTATGACTTAGATACTCTTCCTCCACGCTCCCACACTTCCTTGGGCATTTCTCTGTCATTGCACTCATTACGTTTTGTTCATTCACTAGTTAGAAATTTCTGCTTATGTATCTCTCTCCCGATCTAGACTATGAGTTTCTTGAAGTCTTAGAAGCTGTCTTATTCATATTTCTATGTCAATGCTTAGCACAAAGTGATTGCAGGTGAGAAATAATGATGAAAATTGTAGCAATACATTGACAGTCTCTTATGCACAAGGTATTTAATATGCATCCTATCTCATTTACTTCTCACCACAACTCATTTTTTTTTTTTTTGGTGTGTGTTAATTTAATCATACAAATATTCATTTATACAGTAAGGAAAAACCTCCTCATCTTCATCTCCTCCCAGGCATCATAAGGCCCCACTACAAACACCCACCCAGCTTGCTTGCTGCACACCACTGCCCCGGTGCAGGAGACAGCTACTGCTGCTCGAGCATTCACACAGGGAAACAAAGAAAAGGCGAGGCAGGGTGGGGTGGGGAATCAGCTTGCATTTCTGGCCCTGGCAACCCCACCACCCTCTCCCGCTGGGGCTCACATTGAATTTGGGGAGGTGTTTATTCTTATGCCCACTTCCCACCTTGGCCACCCTTGGGCCACACGAGCTGTCTTGGTGAAGTTCTCTCCTGGTTGGAAGTAACTTTGGTGAACTTTAGGTAACAGCCAGTCCTTGCTGGGGGAAGGGAAGGCTGTTTGTTTCTTGTAGAAAAATGCCCCAAATTCACTGTCCCCATGGCAAAAACACACACACACACCACTCCGTGCACACACATAGGTTCCTCCCAAGCCTGAGCCCCTCTGCCTCCCCCCTGGGCTCAGGTCCTTAAGGATGGTGCCTGCCTCACCTCATGGGTGCCAGACACTCTCACCACAGCTCTTGATGTCCATTTTACAGCGAGGAAACTGAGATTCAGAAAGATGGTCACCTGACAAGTGAGTGGCAGACTTATGATTTGAAGCCATGTTCATCTGACTCCAGAATATACATTCTGTTTAAGCAACCACAAGATGAAGGTCATCCTAGAGGGGTTCTCTTCTTTCTGAATCATAATGAGATGAAAAAGAATGAAAGCCACTGATAAGAAAGTTAGTACATTAAGTATATGGCTGGGCCCCTCACCCCAGGGCAAATGCAGAATTTCATCCTTGCCTGCATCTCCACTTTCTTCACCCAGGTCCGTCTTGTGGCTGTGGACGCTCAAAAATAGTTAACAGAGTGACTTGCTATAAAATGTAACTTATTCATAGAGCAAAGAATGGCATAAAGGGCATGCCTTTCAGATTTTGGTTATGTAAGGAAACTAAAGGCTTTACAGAAAAAGAGCTCCCACAGATGCTGTTTCACTCAGTGTTATTTTTTTCCATGATTTGCATGAAAAATTCTTAAATGTATATAAATGAAAGTCATCAATGTAATTAAATAGTTACAGACTTCATCTTGAAAAGAATAAAAATATATGGATTGAAGACTGTACCAGAAAATGGAGAAAATATGAGCATTATATCTTAAGAACCATCACAGTGTAGTTACAGTAAGTATTACATAGATGGCATCTATGCATATTTCAAAACAAAATATCTGTGACTTAGATTAACATCTGTCATCGTGACAGCTGCAAACCATTCCCGAAGCTTCTCATCTTTATGTGAGGACTAAGCCAGCCCATTAGTCAGCATCAAGTCAAAATCTCTCTCCATGACATCAGCAAATGGATTTCAATCAATTGAGAAAATTCAACAAATATCTATTGAACATCTGTTGCATGATCTGAGCTAGGCATTGTGTAGGATATAAAGGTAGTACATCTCTCCCTTAAGACTCTTACAAAATCGTTTCAGATTAAAAGTTAAATCAGAATACAAGGTATTGTATTAAAAATGAGTGTCACAGACAGTGGATATTAGAGACTCCCTTATCCTGCTTGATATTTCCTCATAGCACTGTTTCCTTGAGTTATAATGTATAAATGTAAATATAAATATGTGTGTGTATATATGTATATATACAGAGAGAGAGAGAGAAATTACATATATAATTTTATTGTTGTTGTTAACCCTGGTCTTCTCCACTAGGATTTTAAGCTCAGTAAGGGTGGGAACTTCTGTGTCTCCCTCACCATTGTATCCACAGCACCTATAACAGCGCCTGACCTATATAGTAAATGCTCAATAAATACTTGGTGAATGAATTAATTAATTTGGAGAATAGAGAAATTGCTATAAGGAGAGCTGATTGAAGAGCAGGGAGCGATTTAGTTCTTGAAGATTGAAGATGATTTGCATAGAAGCAGAGAGACATTTCAGGAGCGAGATATTTAAGGAGGGCAAATGTTTGGGAGTGCTAATAAACTTGCAGTAGATTTGCCTGGCTGGAGGGTATGTTTCCTATCGTGGATTATTCTGCCGTAAAACGGATTGGGGCCGCGTTGACCAAGTAAGTAAGGAGTTTCCTCTGGAGCATAGGCACTAGAGCTGTTTGAGACACTGAGTCACTCATGTCAAAGCAATTTATGTTTTCCCAAGTTTGTGGCCGTCTGTCTGTGCTTGCGATCACGGGTTCACCTCAACTACTGGAGACCGCATGTGCATTGTCTTGCCTGTAGCAAACGCTAACGAGGCCCGCTTTGAGAGGGCTGTCAGCCCTGACAGGCTCAAATGTTACACTCCACTGAGAATGACAGTTCTCTACCAATATGTTTTGCAGAAAAATCCTTCAGAGCAAGGACACTGGTTTTTTCAGTGTGTTTTAATTCTTACAATCCCTCGCACGTGCTGGAAGATTCATCTATCTTGATTTTGCTCCCTAAGCACCCACAAAGGTTGATAATCATTCAGAGTTCAAAACCCCAGCACATCCTTTGTCAATCCTCCAGATACATCTGAATAAAGACTCTCAGAAGTGTGCTAAGCTGAGTGACTTCGTCATCGAGGTCATCCTCAGTGGGGATGAAGTTGGAAATTCTAACTTTGGGTAATCCGAGTAAAATGTATCTCAACGTGGAGCGTTATGCAGAAACTGAAATTTATTAATTTGCTGAGTTTTTTACATTATTTTTTGCCCTTGGAGGTTCATCAAATCTGATTTTTGCCTCACGTTCTTCCCCAACTTTTAAAAATGAACAGCAGGAAACTTCTATATTTTACTTACAGAGATAAAAATTTAAATTTCCATCATTAGTACTTCGGTTAATTTTTTTTTTAACAGACACTTTTGTTAAATCCTCTTAGCATCTCTAATATATAAAACAGATCAGAAGAGAGGATTGCTCTGGTTAGAGAAGGGGGCCCAGAGCGCCCCCTGCTGATCTCCTGCTTTTCTTCCTCTCCACCCTCACCTGCATGGCAGGCACCATTCTTGAACTCCACCGAACACAATTTGATAACCAGTGAATCAAAGTGATATATAAGAATATTTAGCTGGACCACCATAAGGACAGCCATTAATCAAGAGCTCACTTTGTAGTACAGTTGCCCAGATTTACCCTTATTACCTGGTGAATTATGCCACCAATAGTGTGCTTATTTTTCTGGAAAACTCTTCCTCCATGTGCTGGGAATTTAACTGATAAAGTAGAGTCTGCATTATGTTCTAACTAAATACAGAACATCATAGCAACAATATAAATGATTATTGTGAAAAAAGAAACTTTTACTTGCAAAATTCTTTAGATTTTGCATGAACTCTCCACATTTCGGTCATTTAGTGAAAATTCACAGTCAGTCCACAAAATAGATGGTGGATCTGAGTTAAGAAATATGAGCATAGCACTTTGATCATCACTAGGCACTCTATGATTTATAACCTTTTGTTAACATTCAGAGCCCCTGTTCATTAGTGATGCTTCTTGCACTCCTGCACAGATGGTACAGTGTGGCTATGGAGACCCTTGTGAGGGGACAGGTCACGTCCCAGGCATGGGATAGGCTTGGAGTTAGGCTTGGCTCTTACCCTTTGATCCTCTCCAAGAGTTATGCTCCTTTCATGTCACCTACAGTTGAAAAGTCACCAGTGCTGCCTGTTGTTAATAATATTTGGAATAATAAACTCACATGTAAAAATACTAGGGCAATGTATTTATAAGAATTTACCAAGACAGTGTATAATTAATTAAACTTGGCAAAGGGCAGCCTCAGTCAGAGACGGTGCATAGATTGCAGAGGTGTTCAAGATAACCCACTGAGTTGGGAGAAGAAAATATTAGAAAATATTTCAATTTTTATAGCATTTTACAATTTTCCTACTTTTGTATTTTTTATAATGTACACGTTATGCTATTACGACACCACAAGTACATAATTTATGAATCTATACATGTTTGTGTATTGAGGTGTGTTCTGGAAAGATTTTACTAATAAGATGGGAGGACTACTTCATATGGCTCTCACTGCAAAAAAGTTAGTTCATCATTTTATTGTTCAGTAGTTCAAATGAATACAGATCCAAAGAGAGAGGCATAGGGACAGAACGAAGACTTTGATATCAAGAGATCCTGGGTTCAAATCTCAGCTGACCACTTACCACCCTGATCATCTAGGACAAGATTACATCTCTGAACATCAATTTCCCCATCTATGAAAAAAGGATAATAGTCCCCATTATTTTAAATGAGGTAATTTGTTTAAAGTGCACACTAGATTGTTTGGCACAATAAATAGTACCTATTATCATTTGTAAAATCCTCTATTCTATCCTCTAAGTTGTCAAACAATTTGTCACATTTTCAGATGTGTCAATAGAACGTGGTTACATTAAAAACATAATGTCTAGTCCCTTGGGCTAGAGATACAGATTTTCTTGTCCTTTCGACTCTTAAACCGTAAATTGTGCATCCTGCACTTATTAATTTGTGCAAGACCCTTTGATTCTTGTCTTCATGGGCTCAGCTCTGCCCAGCCATAGCTGGATTAATGCATGTCCACGTCCACATTACAAGATTCATTAAGAAAAGTAGAGTCAGCTCACACTATGTGGTTAAGGATAATGGAAATTTGCTTATTAGAAGTCTTCCGGAGAGAAAATTTCTTAATTACTTGCTTTTGATTAAAATGAAGGTAAATAGAAGCAATTCTGAAGCAAGCCTCCGTGACTGTGTTTTCCTGAACATAGTGTGGGAGTCTGAAAATCAGGAAGCAATTTCCTGCAGTTCTCTTACATTTGTCTGTGTCTCAGACAGTTTGCAATGAAACTAATAAACTAATAAACAGGAGAGTCATCTCACATACTTTTTAGAAGAGGATGATGTATAAGCATGGAGTTTACCAGGAAAAAATTTTTTACCAGGAAAAAATTTGCATCAGATCAGGCCTAACTCTTTTAAAGGAGTAACTAGGCCAGTTAGTCAAGGGACTGCTTTAGACATAATGTATCTGATTTTGGAAAAGCATTTGCAGGGTATATCCTGGCAACTCTGTAGTCAACATGGGATATGTGGTCTTGACCACATGATGGTTAGGTAGGTAAGATTGTAACCCAGTATATACAGGACAGGGAGTGATTAGGTAGTAATGCCTTGAGTGTTTTGAGGGAGATGGTTAATGGTGTAACAGTTTTGCACAATAGGGGAATTCATTTTTAGTTTGGACTATAAGAAGAAAGTGATTCTTCTGATTTTAATATTTAAAATGCTCCTCAAATTACTACAGGTTTCAGAAAACCCTGATTGCTTCAGAAACAATGCGACATACAGACAAGGTAGACAAAAAGAGATCCAAAGCTGTATCATCATTTTGTTTCCAAGGAAAACAGAGGATCAGATTCTCCCGTAGTAATCAATTGGTAGAAAATGGTTGCCATGGTCAAGGGCATGAGCAGACTATTATCATTTTTCTAATTAGTAGGAAGGTCTTGAAGAGTGGTGTGCTGGGGAGTGTTTCACAACGTATGCATATAGATACCATAGAAATAAATAACCACAAGACCATAGATAATAGTAAAATGTAGTAAAATTGGGAAGTGATGTTTTGATTTATTGTCTTTTTCAAAAACTTTTTTTAAAAGCTTTTGAAACTTTTTATTTTGAAATTATTTTAGATTTATAGAAGAGTTACAAAATAGGATAGAAAGTTCCCACATACCCTTCACCCAGCTTCCCCTAATGTTAACATGTTTTAGAATCATGGTACATTTATCAAAACTAAGAAATAAATGTTGGTATAATGGTATTAGGTAACATGCAGGCTTTATTTGGTTTTCACCAGTTTTTCCACTAACGTTCTTTTTCTGTCCAGGATCCCATCCAGGATACTGTGTTACATTCAGTTAAAATGTTTCCTTAGTCTCCTCTGGTCTGTCACAGTTTCTCAGGCTTTCCTTGTTTTTCTATGACCTTTGTTTTTGATATAATTTATTTAATTGTAAGTTTATTTTTGAGTCATCTACTCGTAGGTTCATAATTATTGAAGCACAATACCCAAAGAGTGTAGTTTAATGGATCAATGTCATGCGGATAGAGGTTTCTAGGGACATAACCACAAGGAGTTGTCATTTGTCTTTGCTCTTCAACAGTCTTAATAATGCCTTGGATAAGACTGTTGCTGCCATGCAAATCATACTGGCATGTGATATAGATCTGGGAATGTAACAAATATGTTGGATTATAATCTAGAACCACAGAGACCATAACATAATAGACAAATCTAACAGCCTAAAATTTTATAGAGATAAATGTATTAACCAACATTTATGTACCAAAACCCACCTCCATAAATGTGCCTAAGGAGACATGATAACACATGCTTAGGGCTTTGGGGTTATCCATGTTCCTTTGTGGACAGAATGGGACCCCTAAGGCCTAGCAGGAGGTGACTTGGAGGCCTGGGTTCAGTTCAGGGGCATGAGCCCTCCTGAATGTGAAGATGTGGATATTTCCAGGGACATGTCCACCCACAATCGCATAACTTGTATAAAATGGGATGTGATAAGCGTGATATAATTTTCAAGGGAGAGTGTCCAGAATCACAAATAGCCGCTGCCTAGGGAGGGAGTTGTGAAAAGGGACCTGGAAAGGTGAGGTCAGGCAGAACTACCTCAGCCCATGATCACGTAGCCACAGGGGCCTTGCGTGAGGTTCCTGTGGCCAAGGGCAAGTGTGTGCCTTCAGGGATAAAATGGACTCTCTATGTAAGGGTATGGGTGACAGCAGGTGATGAGCCAATGGTGTGATTTGACCGCCAGAGCTTATTCTCTTGCTCTGCATCCATAGAAATACAGTGCCTGGCGCAAATGAGCTAATAGTCTCACTCATGTCTATGTTGTTCAGCCAAATCTGGAGTATTATGGTCAATTCTGGACATCAAAACCCGGAGCATTTTGAAGAGAGGTAGCCTGAGTGGTCAGAGAACTCTAAGCAATGCCGTATAAGGAGCATGTGAGAAACTTGGGGATGCTTAGCCTGGTAAAGAGAAGATGTAGGAGAATGAAGATTACTGTTTCCAAATACCTGAAAAGCTCTCTCACGCAGAAGCACAATTAGACTTGGATAAATGGCTGGGCACTACAGAAAGACAAATTTTAGCTCAACAAACAGAGAGCTTTTAATTATTAGAGCTCTCCAAAAATGGAGTAAGCTACCTCAGGCAGAAGCATTCAAATAGAAGCAAAATAAACACTTGGTAGAAATGTTGTCTAGAAGATTGTTCTGCTACGACAATCACGTGTTTCTAAGTGTGACTTAGCTCATATTCCACTGGCCACTAGCATAATGCTATCAGTATGACGTGGGATGTTGTGTTGGATCATTTATGGTTCACATCAGCCCTTTGATGTTTTGCACCATCAAGCAATGGTGGCAAAGTGCCCTCACACTGCTGAACATGGCAAGTTCAGCCATGGAGGGGTGCAGTGCAGTATCCAACGTGACCACGTTCCACACTCTGTATATCCAATTTAGAAGTACTTCTTGTGTAGCTCTCCCCAATCTTTGTAATTTTCTCCATCAAACTAACTTCACCTTTTTTTTTTTTTAAGGTTAAGTCTTATATTTACTATACCTATTTTTATGAGGCCATAATATTTAAAAACCCATGCTAGTGTTTTTCTATCGTTACTACTTTTTGTTGTTGTTGTTAATGCCCTGGTTATCAAGTTGCGTGTGTTTTCCATGATCTGCTTCTGCATCTATTTTGTCCATAAGCTCAAGAATTTTCAGGGTATAACGTGGAAGAATAAATGGTGATAGAACAGAGTTGTTTCTACTGGGGGTTTGGACTTGTAGCGATGGTTCCCAATCTTAACTGCACACCCTAATCACCTAGGGAGCCTTAAATACTCCAAATTCCCAGGGTCCATCTCAGGGTCTCCCAGGGGCAGGACCTATGACATTGTGTTTTTAACAAGTTCTTTGCAGTCAGCCTGGAACCAGCTAAGAAGCTGTGATTTGAAATCACTAGACAGATGACCTCTTAGCTCTGTAATTCTGCCACCCGCCTCCCCCTGCCATCTATTAAGATGAGACAAATGCTATCCTTGAAATAGTTAAGTAGCAAAATAAGCATTTCAGTGTGGACATGGACATCTGTCCCCACAGTGGTGAACTTTAGGTATCCTGCACAGTGTATATGTTAGAACCATGGGAATTTTGCAAGATAAGCATCTCTAGTTGAAATGGCCTTCAAATCACAACACTTTTCACACTGCTAAAGTTAAGCTCTCAAGAAGATTGTGTTTATTAAGTTATTTTGAAGGTGAGCTTATCTTTCAGCCAGGCAGTCAGAAATCTGAACAGATTAGCATCATTATGAGGCCAGAATGCAAATTGGGAATAGGACGTGTCATCCCAGTGAACTCCCCATCGGCACAGGACATTTTGACTTAATTGAAAATTTCCACTTGGGAGAGCTGTTATTAGAACAGGAAGGGTGGAGCAGGTCAGCACGGAGGTATGTTAGCCCTGCAGCCGGTCATTCGCTTGGGAGTTGATCAAGTCAATTTTATGGCTATTAATCTCAATGTCCCAATTATAAAATTTACTTCAAAGGCCATTTGGATGGCATCTGCTCCCCATTTCAAGCTTGTCTTTCCCCCTCAGTAAATGTAATTCCACAGTGACTGCTTAACAGACAGTTTTAAGCAGGCACATCTTGAACTTTCCACACGAAATAGGGATCTAACTTTCTAGAAAGTTATCTACAGCAGTGAAATGTTTTCTCAGTCTTGTATTAAGCATAAATAGGCAGCCAAGCTACGGGCCCACTGCTGTCGAATCTTGATAAGAGAAATGCCAGGAGGTTTGAAGAAGAAGAATAAGAAAAACCTGATACAAAGCTGTGCTTCAGTACTCTAGCAAATTAAAGGATATTTATAACCCATCCGAGTTGTCTCAAGTGCAGGCAGGCGTATTGTAGCAGAACAGAGAAGGCGCCCTCCCTTGCGTATTTCAGATGTTTGGCAAAACAGATTTAAAGCAGGAACCTTAACTCACAAGTCAAAGATGGAAAAAAATTCCTTTTAAACAGTTCCTTGAAATGACTAGGCCTGTTCAACAACTGCCCTCAACTGCCATTGAAGCAGAACTGCATTAGGATGGCAAGCGATACATCTGGCAGTCAGGAACCTGCACCTTGCAGCTGCAGGCTTCAGAATCATCACCGCTTGCCTCGGTTTCTGGCTCTTGTTTTACGACAGAGTCAAACCAGAACAGCATTTCTCCAGTCTTGTTCTAAAATAATGTGTGTACAAAATCATACCTGATAGGTAAGACGGAGAACTAAAGATTTAGCTGGCTAATTCAAAATAATGATAAGAAGAAGAAGAAGAAAGGGAAAAGGAGTGAAAACAAGCCCCAAGTAGAAACCAGAATCCCTGCTACCCTCCACCCTAAGCAAGAAAATGAGGTAAATGCAAAATTTTTACTAAACCCCAAATTCTCCTAAATGAGCAAGACTGAATTGAAACTTTTAATAGTCTCTAGGCTACTTTTTAAATTTTTTAAATTTATTTTATTTTATTTTTTAAATTGAAGTATAGTTAATTTACAATGTTGTGTTAGGTTCAAGTGTATGACAAAGTGATTCAATTATACATATATATATTCTTTTTCAGATTCTTTTCCATTAAAGATTATTACAAGATATTGAGTATAGTTCCCTGTGCTATACAGTAGGTCCTTGTTGTTTACTTATTTTATATATAGTAGTGTGTATATGTTAATCCTAATTTATCTTCCCCCCTCTGCCCCCACTATCCCCTTTGGCAACCATAAGTTTGTTTTCTATGTCTGTGGGTCTATTTATGTTTTGTAAATAAGTTCATTTGTATCATTTTTCTTAAGATTCCACAAATAAGTGATATCATATGATATTTGTCTTTCTCTGTCTGACTTACTTCACTTAATATGATAATCTCTAGGTCCATCCACGTTGCTGCAAATGGCATGATTTCATTCTTTTTTATGGCTGAGTAATAGTCCATTTTGTGTATGTACCCCATCTTCTTTATCCATTCATCTGTTGATGGACATTTAGGTTGTCTAGGCTACTTCTTGAAGGAGAGACTCTTATCAGGAGCAATCAAATGACTTCACAACAAAGTAACTGAAAATATAAACAAGAAATAAGAGGAGAGGAAGAATTGAGAGGAGAAAAAAAGAGGAGAAAGAGAGAAGGAGGATGGAAAGAGAAGAGAGTATTTGATGTATTGTGTACAGCAATGTCTTAGAAAAATCATTAGAAAATGGCTATTCCTTTTCCAGGAAGTTAAATTAAATATCAAAACATTTGGTTGTTCTTTTTCTACTCTACTGTAAGTTCCCTCTATTGTGATTCATCTTCTTCCAGAGTATTATCACACACCTAGCACATAGTAGCTGCTCAATTAATTGTGGAAGGGAGAGGGAATGGCAGGTTAATATTTGCTTTTTTATTTTAAAATTTAGTTTATTCTATTTTTTTGAATAAATATTTCATTCACATGTGTTACGGACCGAATTGTATCCCCCCTGCCCCAAATGCATATGTTGAAGACCTTACCCCCAATGTGACTATGGATAGGGCCTTTAAGGAGATAATTAAGGATATAAAGGTGGGGTCCTAATCCAATAGGACTGCTGTCTTTATAAGAAGAGGAGGAGGTAGAGGACTGTACTCCCACTGAGGAAAGGCCATGTGAAGACACAGCTAGAAGGCAGCTGTCTGCAAGCTAGGAAGAGAGGTCTCATCAGAAACCAACCCTGCCAGCACCTTGATCTTGGACTTCTAGCCTCCAGAGCTGTGAGAAAATAAATTTCTGTTGTTTAATCCACCTGGTCTGTAGTATTATGTATGGCAGCCCAAACAGACTAATACAATATGGTTCAAAGATTAAAACGTAAGACGAAAAAACTTCCTCCTACTCTTGCCTCTTCCTCAAATATCCTTCCCTGCCTTTAAAACAGTAAGCAGAATATTATTGAACAATTCTCTTATAGACTCATGAATCATATGTCTATTAATTATACAGTGGGCACTAATGGGCTGTGGGTAGTGATGTCCTTATGATATCACAAGTTTTACAGGGCTTTGAACACTTACTTACTCTCTTTTATCCTTACCCTGTGGTAACTTTCAAATTTTTTATGTTTAATAAAAGATTAAAAAATAATTTCCTCTGTCAGGTAATCAGCAGTGATTGGAACAGTTCATGTACTTACCAGTAGCATTATCTGTTCCACTTATGGCTGATTACCAATTCTGCTAACACTGTTTATAAAATAGGAGTTAGTAAGAGCTCAGCAAGAGCTGAGTTTTTGTATGAGGAAACCACGCAGGCTTTGATCTCTCTTTTACCTTTTCAGAAGTCTTTTGTCTTTGTTGTCTAATCTCTGGCTATGTTCTGGTAGCTGGGGTTACAAGAGAAGTAACTTCCAGTTAGCATTCTGTATTCATAACTGGCCATCCTCCTCTATGATTTCACTCTAAAATTACTGGCTTTCCCAGGAGATGACGTCGGTTTGCCTGAGAGCTTAGTTATAGGCTTCCCAATGCTTGCCTTTGAGAATTTCCAGAAGTCCACCTCTTCTCAACCTATAAATTCCATCTTATTCCCAGATGCTGTGATAGTTATTACAGAAAACTAGTTAGAGCAATACATTAAAAATTAAACAAGGAGCCCTTTTACTTAGGTAAAAGCTTTTCCATTAGGCATGCATGTGATGCTCTCTGGAAAGGCTCTCAGTGGGTGGTATTTGGGTTGAAGGCTAGACTTTGAGCTCCTCTGACCTGCTGCCTGCCAAGCATCATCACTATCACATATTAAAACAAGATAGAAGAAAACTGCTCTTTAATACTCTCTCCTAGTCTAGAAAGGGAGCAGCACCTTTCTTGCTCCTTAGTTTAGACTTACCCATACAATAAAATATGACTAGTTGCCCATTCTTAGTCCATTTAGGAGAACCAGCCAGGCCTACATGTACCTTTAGTTGTTGAGACACACAAGTCTGGAGTCTGATGAACATGAGTTCAAATCTTGATTCCAGCACTTACTGGCCAAATGACTGTATTCAAGTTTCTTAACGTCTCTAAGTCTCATTTTCCTTATACGTAAAATAGGAATATTATTAGTAGCTACCTCATAGGGTTGATATGAGGATTAAGTGAGATGATAGATGTGCAGAACTTTTTACTGTGCCTTGCAGTGTAGGAAGCACTCAATAGTTGTGTTTCATTAACCCCAGTGTCTGTGTCCAGCACAAATTCACCAGAGGTGAGCGACCTTTTGGCACACAGACCAATTTAGGACATATTAAATATTTATGAGCCACTTTAAAAATGGAAACTTAAAATATATTTAAGCCCTCTGGAAAGAACGTATATCCATACAAATTAAATTACCTACTTTGTTTAATAGAAGAGTGACAACGAGAAAATGGCACTACTTGTCCACAGAAATTTTGTTATCGTGGCACTGCTCTCTAATCTTTCATCCTCAAATTAGCTCATGGGCCAAAAGGGTCCCTTAGATCTTGGAATTCTGGAACACAATGCTAATAGCTGACATATAACTTGACTAACTAGAATGACCCATTTATTTGTCAACATCAATAAATCAATAAGTAGGACATGAAACCATACTACATACATTCAATATTATTGCTTCAATTCTCATCCTCTTCTCACAACACAAGCATTTTACTTAACAAGATCTGTATCCTTCTTATTAAAATGAGTCTATAAGAAATGTCTTTAAAATGGTGGTCTAAGACCAGAATTGCACAAGAGACTTGTTAAAATGCAGATTTTTGAGGCAGAGCTGGTCCTGGGAATATGCAATATGACGGCCTCAAATAATGCCAAAGTTAGAGAATTGTTGCCCTAAAACATACAAAGGTTGACATTTCAAGCCTCCTTCTTAAGCTTCCTAGTTTTGGGGGTTTTTTTGGCACATTTTCCAAAAAAGGAATCAGTACAATGTAAAGCTAGAACGGTTAATTCAAACCCCAGGCTCCACCCGCTTCTGCTTTCAAAGTGGAATTCAATATATGGAGTAAGGTTTAGATCATTCTGATGTTTCTGCAGGAATCACTCTTCTGGAACTCCTGATTTTATCAAAATTTTTGTGATTGTTAAATAGTCCTTCTGAATAGAAGGCAAATATCTTTCTTTTGTTAATTCTTTTTTCAAAAGTGGATTACAGTATGTTTTATCCTACTGTGGCCTTAAAAGAAAACTCATCTCAAACCTTTATCTGATGGAGTACTTTGCACTCTGAAATATAATGAAACATTTGGAACTTTCAAGAACAATCTAGAAATTTCAGTTTTGCAAAAATTTTTTAATATGCTAAGATCTGGATAAACAAATCCTTTTGTCTAGGCTGAGTTAAATCAGATAACTGTCCTAGTGCACTAATCCAGATTTGAAGTAATCTACAGCCCTGTCCCACTTCCATAACCAACAGTCTTGGAGAGGCACACACTACTTTGCCTCAGTAAAGCCATTTTTTCCCACCCTGGGGGGAAGCCATCCTCCTTGGCTATCACCTCAGTTGGTTCACTTATTTTTTAAGAAGTTAAATGATTTGGCTTCTATGTAACTGGAGGGGTTCAATTATCTTAAAAACCTCACTGGCTTATCGGGTATCTTCAACAGTGACACACATGAGGACAAAGAATACTTCTCTGAAGGTCCTCAAGAAGGTGGATCTCTCTTAAAATTACTCAGGCCTCAATACTCAACCTCTCAGCAAGGACAGGTGTCCTTCCTGTAAGAGGAAAAGTCAATATTCAGCAAATGTTTATTGAGTTAGAGACCTAGGTCTCAAGGAACAAGAATGAATAAGGCTTATGACTTTGCCTGAAGTCATGAGTGGTAGACAACACTTATTTTATACAACATGATAAGGGCCCCATTAGTAGGTGTCGAGCAAGGAGCTGTAGGAGCCCCATGCAGGAAATGATTAGTGGTAGAGGCTCAAAGCAAGTGTTGGTTGGAGATGCTTTCCAATGTTTGAAGGCATCTTTCTTGTTTCACATTCTAGGTGGGAGGGGAATGAGTGGTGGGGAGAAAGGTCTACTTGTTCATTTTCCATCTTAGGTGGAATATTTGACTTCTGGAGTTAAAAGCTGGCATTTCTGAAGTTTCATTTAAGATTAGTTTTATGGTTGCAACTGGCAATGATTTAAGATGTCCCAGATGATCTCTTTTACACTTTGGTTACACATTGTGATGGTACTTCGATTGCTACTGCAAAATGGCTGAGCCACTTGCCAAATTTTGAAAAGCAGATCATCAATCCAAAGGGTGTGACATTGAATTTACATACAACCGAGAACTGCAAATGCAATTTTAGCACCAGACTTTTTATCTAAGCAGTTTGCCAGAACCCTTTGCATAAATCAATAGTTAAGATTATTTTTAAAGTTCCCCAGTGATCTAAGGATGCAACTTTTCTCATTACTGATTATGCATAGACATCAGTAATCTACACAGTGTCTAATCAAATTGTCCAGTTTATACGCTGAGACCCCTGGAGAAACCCAGAAATTTTCAGAGAAGGGTTAATTACCTCTAGAAATGTTAGTTCTTTCACTTTCTTTCTCATGTCACCAAATAATTCCTTATGAACTCTATAAGGAGGTAATCTATGTGCTCTGTTAGGTCTTTTGTCTGTAGTATCTTGTGACAAAATAATTCTGCTGGTTTTGCTTCGAATCATTTCTGCGAGCTTAACACAGACACAATTCCCTCCCCATCAGACTGAGGAATGCCCTACAACTTCCTTAGTCACTCCAGGCTGCATTCTTTCAGGATAACACCAGTGTATATGTAACTGTTGCTTTCCCTAATTCTGGTTCATCACAGTGGTATATAGCAATGCCCACCTTTCATGGAGTGGACTACAATTACAGCATTTAATGTACACTATTTACTTTGATCCTCAGGAAGAATATATATAATATATATTTACATAATATATATCTGTAAAGAGCAATGTATATATTGCTGTTTACAGATGGTATTGGAACCACGGTGCAAGGGCAGTAACCCAAGGTTACTAAACAAGTAAGATTAGGATTTTAACTAGGCTTTGGTTTCCAAAGCCTATTTTGATAAAACTCATAAAATAATTCTTTGGTGTAGCTAAGTCCCTTGCCTATTTATATAGACCACTTTAAATTTATTAAGTTTACTAGTTAGAAATATTGTGATTGCTGGTGATAAAAACCCAACTCAAACTAGTTTAGTCAAAAATGGGAATCTATGCGGGTTCAGTTGTCTGCAGGAGAAAACAGTGGTGCATCTGAGGATAGACACACTGGAGCCAGGGACTCTTGCTCTGCCAGACCTCTCTTTCTCTCCATCTCTTGCCTTTTCTCTTTGCACACCAGATAACAAACGCTGGTAAGAATATAGCGAAAGGGGAGCCCTTGTACACTGTTGGTGAGAATGTAAGCTGGTACAGTCATAATGGAAAGCAGTATGAAGGTTCCTCAAGAAATTAAAAATAGAACTACTATGTGATCCAGCAATCCAACTTCCAGGTTTATATCCACAGGAAATGAGACCATTAACTTAAAGGGATATCTGCACCCCCATGTTCATTGCAGCATTATTTACAATAACCAAGGTATGGAAACAACCTAAGTGTTCATCAACAAATGAATGGATCAAGAAAATGTGATACACACACACACACACACACAGAATATCATTCAACATTAAAAAAGAAGGAAATCCTGCCATTTGCAACAACACGCATGAACCCAAAGGGCATTGTGCTAAGTGGCATAAGCCAACAGGGAAGGACAAATACTGCATGGTATCACTTACATGTGGAATCTAAAAAAAAAAAAAAAGGAAAGTCAAACTCATAGAGTATAAAAGCAGCTGCCAGGGGCTGTGGGGTGAGGGAAATAGGGAGAGGTTGGTGAAAAGTATAAACCTTCTGTTTTAAGATGAATAAGCTCTGAGTGTCTAATGTATAACATGTCAATTGTAGTTGACAACACTGTATTGTATAATTGAAATTTGCTAAGAGAATAGACCTTAAATGTTCTCACAAAAAAAGAAAAGAATAAATATGTGAGGTAATGAATGTGTTAAACAAATGCAAAACGACTTCCTCCACTTGGTGGGAAACAAAGCCTCTAGCAGTATCCTTGCCTGGTTTGGATCACATGCTTATCTTTAGACTCGTCACTGGTGGCCAAAAGAATGGGGTCCTACCACAGGCAGCCCTCATTAGAACCTCTATGTTTATGAAGCCAGGGCGAGAGAAGTTTCCAAAAAGAAGGGAGTTAGCATTCCCAGAAGGAGGGTTGCATGGACCCCATACTGGGAGACTTCGCTGAGATGACCAAATAGAAATCTCCAGCCACCTTGTCCCTAATTTTATAAGGGGATCTCCTTGAATAATTTTTGACTTACATCTTCATAAGGATAGAAATGCATTTACCATGCCCCTAATTTAAATCATAATTTCTGATTTTCTTATGCCCTAACCACATTTCCTTATGCTATATCTCACCTAGCACGATGCCTAGCACCCAGCAGATGTTCAACCCTTATTCTTGAAATTATAAATACATTTTACCCACTCTACCTTCATCCCACTGCTTCACTTGCAAAATAATGTATTTGACACTATTACCCCTCTAAAATAATATATTAAAGTGGTAAGAATTCTGTGGTTTTCCCCAAGAAAATAATAGTCGTAAACCTAGTTCTAACCCCAGCTCTGCAGCCTACTAAATGACTTCAACCTCCTGACATTGTGGATAAGATTGTATGTAACTGGAATAAAAGCCAAGGCAAGGATTCTCATAGAAAGAACTTTAATCCATCAAACAAAAGTAATAAAAAGCAATTCACATCTTTATTAGAGACTTAGAAAATATATAAGGAGATCTCATTTGTAACTCTGACTACATATACTTAAAATTTTTTCTTCATTCCTCTTGTTCTTAATTTAAAAATATTTATTAAATGTCTCTCATGTGCCACGCATGCTTCTATAGTGGACAAGGTTTCAATGCCCCTAAGAGCTTGTAAATCTTCCATCCCTCCCCTTGCACTCAACTCTTAACCTCAAACGGACTGCCAAGTGCAGCCAGATGGGGCTCTTGATTTCCATGGCCTCCCCCTCCCTTTCAAGGTCTTCTTTAACAGTGCGCTTTTAAAAAGGTTTTTTTCTAACAAGTACCTTGATCTTTAGATGCAAAATCTAGTGACCCAAAGGCAGCTCTTACCCTCCCTAGGACTTGGTGGGGATGGGGATGGGGAGGAAGAAAGAGCTGCTCTGCAAAGGATGGCTTTTCCTTACTACATGGAACAAACTGTAAACACTGTAACAGATAGTCATTATCTTTTCTGTTAATTGCATGACATTTTAAAAAGCGTTTTTCTATGTTTCAGAAACTGAAGAAGGGGAAAGAAGAGGGGGGAAAAGGAGGGGGGAAAATCATGGAAAATATGAGAATGGTTGGCAGCTGAGGAAATGAGAGAGAGAAGAGATTCCCGGCAACCTCTCTGCTTCCTGCCCTCTCGTCTCCCCAAGTGCCTTGTATGCCAGCCTTCCTCTTCCACAGGCAACTGTTGTGGAGGCTCCATGGTGTACTTTTCTCTTACCACTGTCTGCTATTGACAGCACAGAATTTAGTTTTGAAAAGGTGTGTAGTGGGAGAAAAATGCAGAAAAATGATCGAATGCAAATGGAATCATAGGAATTAACCAGGAGAATGGCTTAAAATAATATTCCAGGTTTTGAGGTCATTGACGGTCTCCTTTAATCTGCTGGAGCCTAATCTAGTAACTTCACTTGGCTTTCCCAACCAGACATCTCTTCTCCAAATATACTAGAAGAAAGCAAACTGACAGCTTTCAAATGGCCAATTTTCATGCACATTGATGAAATCTATAGGCTTTATTTCTTGAAGCCCAAGAATATTTCTTTCTATATATGTATATCAAAAATACTTCTGAATTCTTAAATGGAGTAAACTTGTATTTGAAAGAAATGCATGTTTAACTTGTTTCAGGGTAAAAAGCAGAACTGTCTTTGAGATGATGTTAAAGCACTGTGAGGAGACCACGCGTATTTTCAAATCAACTTTGAAGAATTCATGAAACCTGGAAAGGGTGTAATAGCACACTGCCTATAGCTGAGCCTCACAAAAGCTTATCACAGGGTTAGAAGAAATTCATGTAAACTCACATGAACATCAGAAGTTTCCTCTTACTGGGAAACTTTTGCAGTTTTGGAAGTCCCTTATAATTTAAAGACCTGGGTTGCAGTTTAGCTAATAGGCATCTAAATCTGGCACTAGAAGCAGATCAGAAGATATTTCAGTATGCTTGGCCAGAACCTCACCATTAGAATTTCTGGATACCTTCTTATTTTTGACAGTTGCCTCACTCAAACTGAGGCGGTCTTTTAAATTTCTGTCTAAATTGGACTGGCATCTTCAGGTATATTGGCAGCATTTTAAAAGCCACTTATTTTAAAGAATATGTGAATTTGAAAAAAAGCATAGTATATGCAAACTACTGGATCAGGAAAGTTCCCTGCAGAGTGTCTGGATGTGTTTTATCTATAGTATTTGGCAAATACCTAGCTGTCAGTCAAAAAAGACAGCTAATGTTCAGGTTAATCTAAAATACCTACTTGAAGTCTGATTTATTTTTTCCAAGTTGGTCTGGTAACTAAACAGTTTGTATTTGTGGGATGGGAGGGAGGGGAATGAAGGAAGTGTTTCCAGTAATTTAATTCCATATACTTTATAAAATTTACATTGAACATTAGAGAGCTCTTCAAGCAAATGAATATTAGTCTGCCATTTAACATTAGATTTAATGTACATAAGTCCCCAAATCAGATTGATGCTAAACAGGACAATAGTCATTCTTAGTGTTAATCAACTCAGGCCCAGATTCATCTTTATTTTAAACCATGAATAACCAAATTACTGATGACTACCTCTGCTGATGGAAGCTCTTGTCTTAGTCTATTTGGGCTGCTAAATACCAGAGACTAGGTGGCTTATAAACAACAGAAATTTATTTCTTACAGTTCTCAAGGCTAGAGAGTCCAAGATCAAGGTGCCAGCAGGTTAGATGTCTGGTGAGGGCCTGCTTTCTGGTTTGTACATGATGCCTTCTCTCTGTCTTCACGTGGTGCAAGGGGCTAGAGAGCTCTCTGGCATTTCTTTTACAAGGGCACTAATCACCTCCCAAAGACCCCCCCCCCCATACCATCACATTGGGCATTACGTTTTCAATATATAAATTTTGGGGAGACACAAACATTAGACCATAGCAGCTGTGGATGAGAAGTCAACAGGATTTAGGGGTTTGAGGTAGGGTAGTTTTTTTGGGAGTTTGTAAAGATCTTTCATGGGGCTAAAGCAGAGCCAGAATTCACTTTCTTGGTATTTGAAATTTATCCTTATTGTATAATGGAGGTTTAGGACAACTGACTCTACTGGATGATGTTGATTGCCTAACCTGGATCTTTTCTTCTTCTCCCTTTTTATCAGAACTTTGATTTTGTTTGGGTATTTCCTCCTCCCGCATGTAGTCATGTGTTTCGGGAGTAGCTCACCCCAAACCTGGCTCTAGGGGTGGGCCTGATTGGCTGAAATATAAGCCTCACTTCCTTTGTTAATATTTGCTTGAGTGATAGACATGTGACTCAGCTGTGGACAATGAAACCAGAGGAAAAGTCGGCTGGGTCAGGGTAGGAGAGGGGTTCTGAGGAGCATTCCTGAGAAAGAGTTATAAGAAGATATATTTCTCTATTTCTCTGGATGTTATTGTATCTGGATGTGATGCCTGGAACAGCTGCAGCTGTTTTGCTACCATCCTGAGGATAATGTGATACTGAGAAAGGCACAGAGGAATTGCAAAGAACCTGGATCTTTGATGACAATGATAAGCCACTGAATCAACTAACTACCTCTAGACTTCTTCCTTTGTGAGATAATAAATTTTCCTATAGTTATGCCATTGGGTTCCTTTTACTGCCAGCCAAATGGACCATAACTGATAAAATTGTCCAAGGGGATTTGGAGTCTCGGTTGATTCAGTTGCTGAAATAGCTTTTCTAGTGCCAGAACTTAAAATGATGTAGGCTTTAACTATTCTATCAAAGATGAAAGCTGTATGAGACAGCTTAGTTTGAGTATATGCCATTTTGAGCAAGAATCAAAGCTAGTCTCTGTGATCTGGGGTGATCCAATAAACTTCAGTGTCACTTATTAACTTGGGCTAAAAGCACCTCTATTTCTCAGGAATGCTTTCAAGAAAAATTAAATTATATAGTTTAAAAGTACCTTTAGAAGAAAGATATGTCATGAATTTAAATAGTGATAGCCCTTTCTGACCTGTCTTTATATCTGCATAGGAACAAAGGCTTATCACATTTCCTCTCCTGAGCCTACAGGGTAATCATGCATGCATGCTATTGTAATTTCAGTGGTAACAATGAAAAAAATATTTAAGAATGTTATAGAAAAAACCTTTTTAGGGATGTACTTCCCAGATCCATTTTAATTATACTCAGACCAAATATCCACACATATGTGACATATTAAACAATATAGAATTTCAGTGCTAGACTTCTGACACACCAGTTGAGTACTCATTCTTTGATATGCAAAATCCATAGAATGTTTTTGAAGCAAGTTTGAAGAAGTTAAAATTCAGTTATTTTAAGAGGAGAAATATGCCATGCTTATGGATAGAAGGATTCAAATTGAAACATGCTAAATGTTCATGAGCAGGAGAATGAATGAATATGTTGGAATATTATATATAGCAGTGAAAATTAACAAACAGAATCTATATACATTTATATAAACAGATCACATATCTATAAAACCATGAACAGAAAAAGCAGGTTGCAGAATATAAACAATATGATTGTATTAATATAAAGTATAGAACCATATAAAATGAAACTATTCTTCAGGGATACATACATTTATATAGTAAGTATTTTAGAAACTTATGATGATAATCACATCATTTAGGATAATTGTTACCTCTGTGTATTAGGAAAGGGAATGTGATTGGAGGGAAAGGCCTATGGTACTTTAAGCTTTAAATTATATTGGAAATATTTTATTTCTTATGTTGAATAATGAGTTCATGAGTCTTCACTCTATTATTTTTTACAACTTTTTTGTCTAAAATTGCATAATATATTAAAAACAAAACAAAATAAAAATCTCAGTTTTCTCCCCAGTGGGAGTGCTAACAAATTTCCTGATTATATGAAGATGAGATTCTCACCCTCAATCTAGAAGATTCTAGATTCCCCATTTATTGTAATGTTTTCTAACTATACAGGGATGGAAGCTCCTTAGTACCTATATAAGAGAACTAGACAAACATGTGAGTTTAATCAGATTATCTGGCTGATATATCATAATTTATTATTTTTCTTTTAATACATGTCTGTTATTAGACTAGACAGTACTCTAGCAGGAAGGTGATACTATTTGGATACTCCTCTCCTGGTAAGGTAATTAAAATCATCTTTATCCTTTGTTACTGTCAGTCCATTGTCCCACTGCATCTTGCAGTAACTTCTCTTTTAAACTGTATGCTGCATACCTCTCCTCCACAGCAGTTATATTTATATTTTTGTGTGTGATTATTTTGTCAAGGTCTGTTTTCCAGACAGGAATGCAAGCTCCAAAAAGGCAGAGATTATCAGTTTTGCTCACTATTACATTCCCAGAGCTTAGTAAATTGCCTGGCACAGAATAAGTGTTCAATATATACTGGCTGAATGGATTGAATAAAATAGAATTGCATCACTTTTTCTTTCTTACCATAGCCTACTAACATCAAGACCTTCTCAAATTTTCCCCAGTGATATGAGAAAATGGTTTACTATCTTCCTTTTCATCAAATCCCTCTGCTTTGTTTTTCTTATCATTACTTGACTATTTTATTTTAGGTTTCCCCAAGCTAAAGCCTGATTTGGGTACAGACAATACTAAGAAATATTAGGAAAGAAATGGGAAGAGAAAGCAAAGAAAAAAAGCCAATGAGGGAGATTGGAACAAGATCCAGGACTGAGGAAAAGGGGCCTGGAAATTCATACCTGCAGCTGAATGTCTGGTCCTCATTTCTTGCTATAACCTGAAGGGGAGAACTGAGAGAGATACAGTTAAGCCAGTCAAGTCAGTTGGCCGCTATCTCATTGCTCATGTAGGTTCTGGGGACATAGCATGGCATAGTAGTTGAGATCTAGATGGTAGAGTCGGTAGCCAGATGTTGTTTGACTCCTGCCTCTTCTGCTGCACCAGTTGAGATGCTTTGGGTTGCAAGTAATGGAAAACCTGGCTCTGACAAGTGTGATGAGAAAAACAACTTCTGTTTTTCTGAGTTGCTGCCTAGGCATTTTATGGTGTGATAACCCTGCTCATACCCAGAGTCTGGACTTTTAGATAAGAACTTGAGTTTAGGATTTCCTATATAAGTTCCCACTTTGCTTTTCCCAGGGCACCTTTTAAAATAAGCACTTAGTGTTAAGCCTGGGAAAAGTTAGTGACCTCTGTCCCAACCACCTTATAAGTAATAGGTGTTTGCTACCCTGCTCTCCATCTCCTGCTCACTCATGAGCTAGGGTGGAACTCTGCCCTTCCCTTGGCTCACTGCACCCATCCCCTGCCCCCCCCTTGCCTCCTTTTGGGATCTGTAAGTAATAAATCCTGTGATTCTACTTTCTCTGTGAGGGTGTATTGAAACTGACCTTTCAATCAAAACAACCCAGTAAGTTTCACTTTCACAAAGTGGGAGCTCAGGTGCTGAGGGAGCTACCTGCTGACCCCGTGTGGGTGCTTGTGCCCCCTCATTCAGCAGACCATAATCTGCATACTCTTAATTCAGTACAGCAGCTCCACTTCTAAACACAAGAAGATTAAACAGTAAGAAAATGTACTGACATAACTGGAAATTCAAGGTAGGATGGCCTTCACGGTTGGCCTAATCCAGTGGCTCTGGCTCTTTTCTCCCCATATTTCCCCCCATCAAGAAGTCAGTGTGTTTTCCTTCATCTGTTTGTTTTGTCACCAGGTTGGTATCCCCCTTGGCGACTGTACATACACCAGCCTTTATCTTTTCTGAGAGAGTTCAGATTTTGTCAAGCGTTTGTTTTTCTATATATTCAGGGAAGTTTGACCCTCTAGAGCCTAAGGGGAACATTAACTCGTCAAACCAAACATGGTAATTCTAATCTTGCTCGAGATTGGTTTAGTCATGGGCATGTGATAAAACCACGGCCAATAAGAACTAACGAATCTACCTGTGATACCCAGAATAGTTTCAGCCATCAGGGGGCGACAAGTGCAAGTATCAAGTCAACATGCTAAGCATGGAGGAGAAGAATAGCGGAAAATCCCAGTATTTTTTTCTCCTAAGGACATTGCTTAGCCAAGAAATTAACTCAAAGTTCCCTATCTACCTATAGGCCCTCTGTTTGTGAAGCAACAAATTTTCCTAATTTGTAAGCCAGTCTTAGTTGAGTAACCCATTTGCTGCCAAAAATTGTCCTGATACCATGGCAAAAACCTCTTATAGTTCCAAGCTTTGTGTCTGCAAATCACCATGTTCAGGGAAAGAGTGGGCATCTCTAACAAGGGCTACCTCTTACAAGTGGGGAGACTCTTTTGCAGGAACCCCAAGTCAACCTCCCCTTGTGTCTCATTGGCCCAGATGGGATCATATTCCTATTTTTGAACCAATCCTCCTGTTCGAGGAAATGCCATGTGCTAATTGTCATAGGCCTGGAACAAATTACTATGTTGGCAGGATGGAATTATCTTAGATGCATCACAGCTTTTTCTGAAGTGAAGGCTGGAACACAGTGGAATAGTGTTAGAAAGAGGACAGTGAGAATGGATGCTTGGTAAGCCAACAATACCTTTTCCCGAGACTATTGCAAACTGCATCTCTAAATTGGGGGTAATAATTGTACCATCTTCATAGGGTTGCTGTATGCCTTAAAAGAAATAATACTCTGCCTGGCAGAGTAAAGTACTTGACAAGTGTTTGTTATTATTGTTGTTGATGATATTCAGAAATCCTAGCCCCTTGCCCAGTCCTTTGGCATATAGCTAGTACTCAAATAGCCCATGTTCTTTTTTTTTTTTTAAGTATTCTTTTTCATTATGGTTTATTACAGGATATTGAATATAGTTCCCTGTGTTATATAGTAGGACCTTGTTGTTTATCCAGTCTATATATAATAGTTCACATCTGCTAATCCCAAACTCCCAATCTATCCCTCCCCCCACCCCCCACCCCCTTGGCAACCACAAGTCTGTTCTCTACACCTGTGAGTCTGTTTCTATTTCATAGATAAGTTCATTTCTGTCATATTTTAGATTCTACATTTAAGTGATATCATATAGTATTTGTCTTTCATTTTCTGACTTACTTCACTTAGAATGATAATCTCTAGTTGCACCCATGTTGCTGCAAATGGCATTATTTTGTTCTTTTTTATGGCTGAGTAGTATTCCATTGTATATATATATACCACATCTTCTTTATCCATTCATCTGTTGATAGACATTTTGGTTCCTTCCTTGTCCTGGTTATTGTAAATAGTGCTGCAGTGAACACTGGGGTGCATGTATCTTTTTGAATTATAGTTTTGTCCAGATATATACCCAGGAGTGGGATTGCTGGATCATATGGCAACTATATTTTTAGTTTTTTGAGGAACCTCCATACTGTTTTCCATAGAGGCTGCACCAACTTACATTGCCACCATCAGTGTAGGAGGATTCTCTTTTCTCTGCACCCTCTCCAGCGTTTGTTATTTGTAGACTTTTTAATGATGGCCATTCTGACCAGTGTGAGGTGGTACCTCATTGTAGTTTTGATTTGCATTTCTTTAATAATTAGAGATGTTGAACATCTTTTCATGTGCCTCTTGGTCATCTGTATGTCTTCTTTGGAGAAATGTCTATTTAGATCTTCTGCCCATTTTTTGATTGAGTTGTTTGTTTTTTTGTTATTGAGTTCTATGAGCTGTTTGTATATTTTGGAAATTAAGCCCTTGTCAGTCTCATCATTTGCAAACATTTTCTCCTATTGCATAGGTTGTCTTTTCATTTTGTTTATGGTTTCCTTCTGTGCAAAAGCCTGTAAGTTTTATTAGGTCCCATTTGTTTATTTTTGCTTTTATTTCTATTGCCTTGGGAGAATGACCTAAGAAAACATTGGTATGATTTATGTCAAAGAATGTTTTGCCTATGTTATCTTCTAGGAGTTTTATGGTGTCCTGTCTTATATTTAAGTCTTTAAGCCATTTTGAGTTTGTTTTTGAAAACACAACCATACAAAATCTATGGCATGCAGCAAAAGCAGTTCTTAGAGGGAAGTTCATAGAGATACAGGTCTTCCTCAAAAAATAAGAGAAATCTCAAATAAACAACCTAACCTACCACCTAAAAGAATTAGAAAAAGAAGAACAAACAAAACCTAAAGTCAGCAGAAGGAAGGAAATAATAAAGATCTCAGAGGAAATAAATAAAATAGAGATTAAAAAAAAATAGAAAAAAATAAATAAAACCAAGAGCTGATTCTTTGAAATGGTAAACAAAATCGATCTTGGCCAGGCTCACAAAGAAGAAAAGAGAGAGGACCTGCATAAACAAAATAAGAAATGAAAGAGGAGAAATAATAACCAATACCACAGAAATACAAAAAAATCATAAGATAATACTATGAACAATTATATGTCAACAAATTTGACAACCTAGAAGAAATGGACAAGTTTCTAGAAACATACAGCTCACCAAAACTGAATCAAGAAGAAATAGATAATTTGAACAGACCAATCACTAGAAGTGAAATAGAATCTGTAAAAAAAGAAAAAGAAAAAAAAAAAAAAACCCTCCCTGCAAATAAAAGCCCAGGATCAGATGGCTTCACTGGAGAATTCAACCAAACATACAGAGAAGAACTTATACCGATCCTTCTCAAACTCTTCCAAAAACTTGAAGAGGAGTGAATACTCCCAAAGTCGTTCTATGAAACCACCATCACCCTGTTACCAAAACCAGACAAAGACAATAAGAAAAGAAAATTACAGGCCAATATCTTTGATAAATATAGATGCAAAAATTCTTAGCAATATATTAGCAAACCGAATCTAACAACACGTAAAAAAGATCCTATACCATGACCAAGCTGGATTCATCCCAGGATCACAAGGATGGTTCAACATATGCAAATCAACCAATTAGATGCACCACATCAACAAAAGAAAAGACAAAAACCACATGATAATCTCAATAGATGCAGAAAAAGCATTGGGTAAAATTCAACATCCATTTATGATAAAAACTCTTACCAAAGTGGGTATAGAGGGAACATAACTCAACACAACAAAAGCTATTTATGACAAACCCACAGCCAATGTAATACTCAACAGTGAAAAGCTGAAAGCCTTCCTGCTAAAATCTGGAACAAGACAAGGATGCCCACCCTCACCACTTCTATTCAACGTAGTATCAGAAGTCCTAGCCACAGAAATCAGATAAGAAAAAGAAATAAATGGTATCCAGATTGGAAGAGAAGAAGTAAAATTGTCATTATATGCAGGTGATATGATACTGTATATAGAAAATCCTAAAGGTGCCACACAAAAACTACTAGAACTGATAAACAAATTCAGCAAGGTAGCAGGATACAAGATTAACATACAGAAATCTGTTGCATTCTTTACACTAACAATGAAATATCAGAAAGGGAAAATAAAAAACAATCCCTTTAAAACCACATCAAAAAAATAAAATACTTAGGAATAAACCTGACCAAGTAGGTGAAAGACTTATATACTGAGAACTATAAAACATCGATAAAGGAAATTGAAGATGATTCAAAGAAATGTAAAGATACCCCATGCTCTTGGATTGGAAGAATTAATATTGTTAAAATGGCCATACTACCAAGCAATCTACAGATTTAATGTGATCCCTATCAAATTACCCTTAACATTTTTCACAGAACTAGAACAAATAATCCTAAATTTTATATGGAATCATAAAAGACCCAGATTGCCAAAGCAATCCTGAGGAAAAATAACAAAGCAGGAGGCATAACCGTCCCAAGACTTCAGACAATACTACAAATCAAAACAGCATGGTATTGGCACAAAAACAGACATAGGGATCAATGGAACAGAATAGAGGGTCCAGAAATAAACCCACACACCTACAGTCAGTTAATCTTCAACAAAGGAGGCAAGAATATACAGTAGAGAAAAGACTGTCTCTTTGGCAAGTGGTGTTGGGAAAGCTGGAGAACCGCATGTAAACTAATAAAGTTAGAACACACCCTCACACCATATAAAAAATAAACTCAAATGTCTATGTTCTTATCCCAAGTTATAGGTCAGCAGTTTTAGTAGCAAGGAACTAAAAAAGTTACTCATTCAGCATTTCTTAAGAAAAAGGGGGGGACTTACCTGGTGGTCCAGTGGTTAAGACTTTGCCTTCCAGTGCAGGGGGTGAGGGTTTGATCCCTGGTCAGGGAGCTAAGATCTCACATGTCTCGCGGCCAAAAAACCAAAACATAAAACAGAAGCAATATTGTAACAAATTCAATAAAAACTTTAAAAATGGTCCCCATCTAAAAAAAATGTTTTTTTAATAATAAATAAATAAATAAAAGAAAAAGGAGATTTAACTAAAGGATACAGATAAATTGAAAAGTTATGCCCTACTTCCCATTTGCATGTTTGCTTTAACAATACTAATTCTCCTTGAGGCACTTCAAATGTCTTATTGAATAAATGGAAAGACACAAACAAGGAAGTGCAGGGACAAAGCACTATTTGGGAATATATCATCCTTGCTACAAATATCCTTAACATAAATAGTTGAAAAAGAATTTAGTCGGTTTGGTTATCATTTTGAACCATGTCATATGTTACTGACATGTTACTGACTGCCCTTAGGTGTACACCCTGTTACAATCAGCTATAGATTAAATCACAGGACCAACATGCCTGGTGTGTTCAGTGGGATTACAGGTGGTGCAGTAGGCAAGACAGTTATTCTGAGGCTTTCCCAGGACTTCAAATCCTCTTTGTGATCAATATTCTTTCAACCTCTCTTAAGGATGTTATTTGTTGGCTACCGTCCAGACATCTCCCCTACCCACACCGCCACTGCTTCCTCCTTGAAAGAACAGACTTCCCCCAATATATAAACTGGAAATGCCTAAGCTTTCCCAGCCCACATTGCAGATAAGGCAGGGACATATGACCCTAATGTGACTGATGGTACTTGGGCTCTGCACCTGAGATCTAGAAAAGGTTTTCCTTCCCAATACAAAAAAGAAATGCTCTGTCTTCTTTTTTTTTTTGCCAGAACATGTTATATCTGAATTGAGAAGAAATATGGAAAATTCTGTGTCCTAGACTTTGCTGAGTCACTTGTACAAACCCTGGAACTGCCCTGCCTCTGGGCTTCTTGTTGTGTGATTAATTAAATGTATTTTTTTACCTGCTATTTTGTTCTTTGTAGCCAATTCTCTTTCCTCGTCACAGTCTACTCGCCTCATTCTGTCTTCATTTTATACATTATCTAGTATGTGCGTCAGGCTGATGTGCTATCTGCCACCCAGGAGCCTGTTGCTTGGCATTGAACTTCCATTGTTCCCACTGGCTGGTGCAGAGCCCTTGGTTCACAGTTCCACCAATATTAAATGAGCACTGACGATGTTCTGGGCACCATATTCGGGACTTGGAGATGCATAAGCATAAGTCCTATCTTTGAGAAGATACCTGTGTATTGAGAAACAAACAGATAACTCAGAATAATGTGACAAATACATGATGATGTTATATGCGGATTACATATGGTCAGAAGACCTGAATGATCTCTATCTGTCTTTCTCTACTCTTAATTCTTGTTTAGGGCGTGGAAGTCAGAAAATGGGGACCTACAGGGTCATGCTAACATTAGCTATTCCCTCACTGACATTTGGACATTTTTATTCGTCTAGAAGAATCCTTATTTCACTCTTTGCAATAGCTGTTGAAACCCTTTCCCATCCTTCAAGCCTTCATCACATCACTCCCACAACCCACATCATTATCATTCATCTGAACAAATAACCTTGACTCTCATTTTGCGGGGCCATCAGGGCTTGCTACTCCATTCCTTTGGCATTCCTTTCATTCACTCCTGCCTTTGAGAAAGTGTCCTTTTAGGTAACGAAGGCTAATCCTTCCTCCTTTCTCTGTGCCTTTCATTCAACAAATATTGACTGAGTGCCTACTAAGTGTGAAGTACTGGAAATACCAAGATGAAAAAGATACAGATTTTGCTTTCAGAGAGTTGATATTTATTTACAGTATCTAGCCTAGGTGTGACACATAGTAAACATTCAGAAAGTGTACTTTTTTTTCTTTTGCCTTGATCCCCTTTTCCCTCATGCTTTTGTTCAGTCTCTTCCTTTCCACCAGCTCCTTCCCAATAGCCTAATACTCAGGCCTCTCTTTTTTTTCACTAAAACCTTTCCTTGACCTTTTTGCTTCCTGAAGTCATATCTGAATCCTCCTTTACCCTTTATCTATGCCCACCAAATTCTCTTGTCTCCATTCCCTCCACCTACACCTTTGTGCATGCCCTCATCACACTGACATCTCTGGATCTTCTTACCCTTCCTGCTCCAATCCATCTTCTGCTTAAAGCACCACTTTGATCGTGTTATCTTCTGATCAGAAGTCTTCGGTGGATTGCTATTCTCTAACAATAAAAGCTGTTATCTGGGACTCACTTTCAGAGTCTTCCACAACATGGCCCTAAATTGTCTTTCTAAATGTGCCCCACTTTTCCCTACACTTACGTACTGCTCCATCCACCTGCGTGTATGCTCTCCTTTCCCATTTCCCTGCATTTGTTAACTTTGTTCACTCATTCTAGTCATTCATCTGCTTTTATTCCCAAATGTTAAAAAAAAATCTTGGTTCTTTGCTTTTTGTTGTTAATATCTTGGCTAAGAGTCTTGGATAGTAGGAAATTCAGGTCTTCTGACGGGACAGTGGAGATGATACTTTAAGCTGGGAAAATTTGAGTGCCGTTCATATCTAAAGGCTTACATATCCATGCAGAGAGTGACCCAGTTATCTGAAACGGTGGGGAGCTAATAGCACTGGAGGGAGGGTTGAGAGTGATGGGTCAGAACTGGGTATTTCATGTAATGAACCTGATTTCGGACGCAGACAGCAGTAAGCGGCAGCAGTAGCTGGAAGCAAGATCTTAGTTCCCCGGGCTGGGAGTCCTAACTGCTAGATCACAGAGGCCAGCGGCTAGGGCCTGGGTCCTTAGTTCTTGCCTGCCTTGTCAGGAATGAATTCAGATGAGGAGGCAGAAGGTAAAGAGAAAAGTAAAAAGTTTATTGAAAAAGCAAAGTACATGCGGAAATACGCACGGGCGAACTCAGAGAGTCGTGCCTTTGGGAAGTTTAAATCCTTTATAAGGGGGCAGTTTTCCGGGTTTTTGTTTCCCTTCTGGCCAATCATCTTGCTTTGTCTCTCCTGGCTAATTAGTCTCAGGACCTTCCTCATAGGTGCACAGGCACCTCTCAGGCAAGATGGATCCCGTCGTGAAGGTGTCTGGGAGAAGCAAGACGCATTATGGCCTGTTCCCCCACTTCTGACCCCCAAGGAGCCTTTCTGTGAATGCCTAGTGTCTCCCTTGTCCCAAGGAGAGGGGGGAGCAGAGATCCCTTGATCCTTTATTCAAACAATGTTCTGCCTCTCTTTGTTCTTGCCATGACTGTTATCTTAAGACATCCACAAGAGACAAAGCTTGGGTATTTACCCTGTCTCTGTCATTGCTTCCATTTCGGAGAGCAAACAGGAGGCTCATTTTAAATGCCTAATCTGAAACCCACCTATCTCCTGTCTCAGGAAATGCAAACAGGAGGCTAGTTGTAAGTGTCCGGCCTGAAGCCCACTTTTTCCTGCCGCATGTAATGTAAACAGAAGGCCAGTTGTAAATGTCTAACCTGGAGCCCATCTGTCTCCTGCCTCAAACCGTGGATTTACATGGCTTTGCAATCAATGTTATTTGAAGTTGCACTTGTATTGATGTTATATTGAATGATAAACTTAATTTATTAAATCTCATCCATGTTGTGTTCATTGAACTAAGTGGCTCAACTAGATCTTTTCCTTGGAAAGGTGTGTCCACTGTATAGGCACTTATAAGTCATTTATTGAGTATTTACTGCTATGTAATGCAGGGTTTGTTAGTGGGAGGTGTGATTAAGTGAGGAAACTAATTTAATTTATGTAACTTATTGGGAACCAGGTTCCTTTATTTTATAACACATCTCAACTTTGGCATATAAAGGAGTTAGTAAGCTTAAAATTTTTTAAGGCTAAACATTTTTTTTTTCTTAATATAAAAACAATACATATTCATCTTAAGAATTTGGAAAATACAGAGAATAATAAGTGAAAAATAGAAATTATTACTAATACCACTAATATTTTTCATCTTAGAAAATGTCCTTGTATGTATTTTTATATATGTGTATAAAAGCCAAGATGTTTAAAAATACTTTAAGCTATTTAAAATGTTAATTTTAACATATATGATATATAAGGTATAGCTATCTTTAACATACATATCTTCATACATATACATACATCTTTAAGATGTATCTGTGTGTATATGTATATAAATCTCATAAAACGTGTTAAAACAGTTTGACTTTTATTTACATTTGGTTAGGCTAGCCAGACTTAATCTTTCCTAATTAGACATTTTATTAGATTTTTATAAACATGACATTGTTTTCCAAAAAAATTAATTTGAACTATATATATATTATACAATTATATACAGTATCTTTGTTTAAATGACCAAGTTATATCTGTTACCTAAAGGTATTAAACCTAAGAAAAACAAATTTCCTGGCAGTGGGGTTTTTGTTAAGTTGATAGTACTTGTTTTTTTAGAATGCTTACCAGGATTGAAATTGAATATTTGTTCTCTGGTTTTGCCTTGGGTTGTTTGATGTTGATTGGGGAATAGCTTGCCTGGGGCCTTCCTAAACCCACATTGAAACCATTTCCTCATCTGGGGATTTCCTGTCAGAAAAGTTCTGTGAACTTGTATCATATTTGCTCCCTGGCACAATGTTACCATGTTATCTGGGGAGCTCCTATAAATATAGATTTATGAGCATAGGATGGTAAATTGATTGTGGAGAATTCCCTTTATACATACAGAGGAAATTTTTTTTAACAAAACTCCTAAGTCTAACACTGCCAAGAATATGAAACCCCAAATCCCTAGCCTGTGTAAATGTGTAATTATCTGTGAAACTAGATTTTTTTTTTTTTTTCAGTCAAAACACAGTTTGGTCCCCATCACCTGTAGGTAATTAGCTGGGATTACAGGGTGCATCTGGCCATCCTTTTAGAAATCAGTCTCTGTTATGCAGAACAAATAAGGTTTCTGAGCCTGGAGACAACCCCCTGCTAACCTTGGTGAAATAGCAGTAGCACTCACAGCAGCTCTTCTTTGATTAAAAATTAATGGTGATGTGGGCGCTGCGAATTAATTATGAGCTGTGAAATCTATGGCTGATACATTTAAGAAAAAATGAAAACTATGACTGCTCAAAACAGACTATTTTCAGTACCTTTTCCTCCATACAAAAAAAAAAAAAGTTTTAATTGATTTCAAGTTTTTTTCCCTTAAATAACAATGTTAACTACATGTTTTGTTCCTCTATGATTTTTTTAAAATCTCAAATAGTATTTTCTTCCAAATAATTCTAATAAATTGGCAATGCATTCTTAATTTTGTTAGCAATTTGAGTACAAGAATGTTTATATTTTATGGAAGGCTTAGAACAATGAGAATGAAATCAGAAGAGATTTGTTATTTACTATTCTCTGTTACTTGTTTAATATTTGTTTTAGTTAATTATTAGAATTACATGAAATATGTTTTGCATGAAATATTTCCGTATGAAGGAACAGTTGCTTGGGAAGATACAAAATAATTCTTTTGCCTTGGGAATTTTTTTCTCCCATTTTTCATGATTTGGTATTTGGTGCTTTTCCAAGGTGTTCTAGTTGCTTAATGAGGCCTGGGAAAGATGAGATGACAGGCTTATTGGAAGTGCTAATTTTTACAAATGGCTTCCTTCAGGATTTGCCCTCAAGATTTCACTACCCTGTGTTTTCAAAGCAAAATCTTGATGTAAGGTACTAAGGTACTGAAATATTTGTGGGGTACATATTTTCCTCCATCCCCCCCTGCCTGCCTGCCTTCCTCCCTTCTCTCCCCCCTTCCTCCCTACCTTCCTTCCTTGGAAAGGGAATATTGCCTGCCATTGCAGTAAACAAAGAATGTTGTCTGCCATCAAGCCGTCAGCCACTCCAGTGGCCAAATGTGCGCCCTGAGGGGAATTCAGGATGGAGAAAATGAGGAAGCATTCTGTGCTCTGGATACTGGCCCTAGATAGTTAAGATGCATATCTAAGGAATCATTTCAATGGGCCCAGACTCTTCCATCTTCCCATACATAGAAAAGCACTAAAGACTTGAGATGTCTCTTCTTTATGATTAGCAGTAATCTTTTTTTTTTTTTTTTTTTTTTTTTTTTAAATTTTTTAGCTACTTTTATTTTTATTTATTTATTTATTTTTGGCTGTGCTGGGTCTTCGGTTCGTGCAAGGGCTTTCTCTAGTTGCGGCAAGTGGGGGCCACTCTTCGTCGCGGTGCGGGGACCGCTCTTCATCGCGGTGCGCGGGCCTTTCACTATCGCGGCCCCTCCCGTTGCGGGGCACAGGCTCCAGACGCGCAGGCTCAGTAGTTGTGGCTCACGGGCCCAGCCGCTCCGCGGCATGTGGGATCTTCCCAGACCAGGGCTCGAACCCGCGTCCCCTGCATTAGCAGGCAGACTCCCAACCACCGCGCCACCAGGGAAGCCCTAGCAGTAATCTTTTGATGTTTGGCTACAGGTTTTTTGTTTTCTGGGTTTTTTTTTAACAAAAAGTCCTATATATCCTGGCTCCTTCCTTACCTCTTCTGAGCAGTTCCTCAGAGCTATCTGAGAGCTGTCTCTAGGCTATAGTCCTCAGTAAGGTCCCCAAATGAAACTTAACTTCCAACTTTTAGGTTATGCCTTTTTCTTCAGTTGACCTTCCCTCCCTCCCTCCCTCCCTCACTTCCTTCCTCCCTCCCTTCCTTCCTTCCCTCCTTCTCTTCTTTTTCATTCTCCTTTATTTATGTATTCAATCATTTATTCATCCTTCATTATTGATTACCTTCTAGATGCTCATTACATTTAGTTCTCTGAGGTGATCAGATAAAACAAAGCCTTAATTGAACCCTTATTTTTTTTTTAAGTTTATATCTTTTTTTTTTTTTTTTTTTTTTTAATTTTGGGCGTGATGTGCAGCTTGTGGGATCTTAGTTCCCTGACCAGGGATTGAACCCAGGCCCACAGCAGTGAAAGCGCTAAGTCCCAACCACTGGACTGCCAGGGAATTCCCTGAGCCCTTATTTAATCCTCCGAACAACCCTATGATTTAGGGTTATTATTATTCTTATCTGCATTTAAGAAATTGAAGCTTGGAGATGTTAAGTCCTTGCTTGCCTAGGGTCATTGAGCTAATAAAAAATGAAAGGTCAGAGTCTTTTCTTCTCTCTTTGCCCGCCTCGGAGCAAACCCTCTCTCAGCGTATCAGAGATAACTCTGAACCCAGATCTGTCATTTTCCAGAATGAAAGCTCATTATGCTACACCATTCTGCATTCATACACAAAGGTGGAAAAATGTGTGAAAGAGGAAGTGTTGGCTACTTTAAGCAGAATCAACTAAACTTTAGAGGAATCCATGATGATAAAAACTTTGGGAAATCTTTGTAAGAATATGTACCACTTATTGAGTGCTGTTAGGTCCAGGAAATTTTCATATTTATCTCCAACTCTTACAGCAATTCTACAAAGGTTGCCCCCTTTACAGATGGAAAACTGTGGCCTAGTTTAGAAAGATTATCTTTTTTTAAAAAATTAATTAATTTATTTATATTTATTTTTGGCTGTGTTGGGTCTTCGTTTCTGTGCGAGGGCTTTCTCTAGCTGCGGCAAGCGGGGGCCACTCTTCATCGTGGCGCGTGGGCCTCTCACTGTCGCGGCCTCTCCTGTTGCAGAGCACAGGCTCCAAATGTGCAGGCTCAGTAGTTGTGGCTCACAGGCCCAGTTGCTCCACGGCATGTGGGATCTTCCCAGACCAGGGCTCGAACCCGTGTCCTCTGCGTTGGCAGGCAGATTCTCAACCACTGCGCCACCAGGGAAGGCCCCTAGAAAGATTATCTTGCTGAAAATCACAGTCTAGTAAGAAGTTGGGGATTTGAATTCAGGTCTATTTGATTTATGTTCTTTCCACTATACTACATTATGTCTGGAGGTTGAAGCCAGAAGGACCAACTAAGCACTCTCATACATATTCTCTTATGTGGTTTTTTTAAGATTTTTTTTCTCTTTTTAAAAAAAAAATTTATTGGAGTATAGTTGATATACAATGTTGTGTTAGTTTCAGGTGTACAGCAAAGTGAATCTGTTATACATACACATATATACACTCTTTCTTAGACTCTTTTCCCATATAGGCCATTACAGAGTATTGAGTAGAGTTCCCTGTGCTATACAGTAAGTCCTATCTATTTTATATATAGTAGTGTGAGTATGTCAATCCTAATCTTCCAATTTATCCCTCCCCCACTTACCCCTGGGTAACCATAAGTTTGTTTTCTATTAATACATCTGTAACTCTATTTCTGTTTTGTAGATAAGTTCAATTGTACCCTTTTTTCAGATTCCACATGTAAGTGATATATGATATTTGTCTTTCTCTGTCTGACTTATTTCACTCAGTATGAGAATCTCTAGGTCCATCCATGTTGCGGCAGATGGCATTATTTTGTTCCTTTTTTATGGCTGAGTTGTATTCTCTCTCTCTCTTTTTTTTTCTTTCAGTTTCTTTGAATTTTCCACAGTGCAAAACATGCCGTTGATTGTCAGCCAATGAATGGAATTTATTTATTTATTTATTTTTAAGTTTTATAACTTTAAGTATTTGTTGATTTTAAGTATAGTTGGAGTATAGTTTTTTTTTAATAGATCTTTTTTGGAGTGTAATTGCTTCCCTTATTAAGTGCTTATTGTGGCAGTGCTTCAGTGACAAACTCTTCCCTCATAAAGACCTACTCTCTAGTTCTTCTAATACTGAAGCCAACGTTGTTTTTAGCCTACTGCCTATGAGAACATTTCTTATATGCTTATCTATTTTGGCTAAAAATGGTGCATAAAATAGAGCCATATTTCTGAAAATGTTAATTAGGAGATTGGTTTTCTGTTTTCATTAAGGACAAATGTCTTTTGTGAAGAGAGGAAAGAATAGAAGTTCAGTGTTTATGTAACACTGGGCCACACTAACCATCACATTAACTGCGAGATAAAAGTCAGCTTTGGTGTGGAGTTTTCGGTTTTAAGTGTTTAGAGCCTTCTAGTTAAAAAGTTTCTGTGAAGTTGTTATGATTACATTTTATTCACAAAAGGAAAAGAGTAGAGGAAGTGACCTAAAGAAATAATAATAAAAAGCCAACATTTGCTGAGTGCTCACTGCATGCTAGGTACTGTGCCTTGTGTGTACACATAGAATTTAATGTAATCCTCACAGCAACTCTAGAATGAGATAACCTTAGAGTCCCCATTTCACAGAGAAGACTGAAGCACAGGGAAGTCAAGTAATACAGCCAAGGTCACACAGAAGAATGGGAATTTGAATCTAAGCAGTTGATGATCCAGGTTAATTAAATTCACTTAACAATTGCTCATCTCTCCCTTTATTTTGCACATGTAAACACAGTATCACATTCATTTCATTTAATTCAACTGATAGTTTTGCTGTGAGCCCTCTAAAGTGTCATAATTTTTCATTGTCATCACCAAACATTTATTTAGCACCACCTCATGCTAGGTGGCCAACATACACAGTGTTTGGCAAAAGCTAAGTTAATGTTTTTCTTCCAGGTTTTTTATTTGTGTCCTCTCAGTGTTGTATCTCTTCATATTCTTTCCGCAGAAAATGACAAGCTGTCTGCAGAATACCAATGATTTATTCCTTTCTATTCTTGTGTAAGACATAATTCAGGTTATGGAAAGGGCCGTTTTCAGAAGCCTAAGTTTAGGTCAGGTAGCACAAACATGTGGGATTCATTCAGGTTCTAGTTTTTATAGCTTTCTAAAATCGGTGAGAACTGGAGTGTGTCTTGCTTTAAAATTTTTTGTTTATTTTTTCTTACAAGATGATCTTGAGGTGCGGTAAGAATCAAGGTCATAGGAAGCAAAGATCCATGCAAATGCAGGGCAAGTGTTTGGCTATTTGGTTATGGGAGATCAGATAGTGGTTAAGTAAGGACCACTGCGCCTTCCCAGTCCCACCTCTGGCAGCAGGGAGCTGGGTCCATCCTGAGCTGCCTCTTTTTAGGCCATTCCTCATCCTTTGATGTGTTGTATCTGCATGTCATTCCCCAGCTCTGATCTCCAGCATTTCATTGTCAGCCATGGATATGCACCCTGCTGCTTCTCACTTCCATCCCAAGGCCAGCCCCAGGCAGCCTGTTTAAAAAAAAGAAAACAAACAAACAAAAAAACCTGTCTTACTTCTCTGCAGATGGAATGTTTTACATAAGAGATAATCCAGCTGATTCTTTTCTCCCAGTTTGAGTAAGAATGAACTGGCCTCTGGGTCAGGAATGAGCTATGCTGTCAGAAGAAAAGGCAGTTCATGATGGAAGTTTGTGAACTCTTGGTTTTGGGTTCTTAAGTACTGATTTAGACACAAATTCAAGAATTCAAGTCTCTATATTGCTACTCACTAGCCCCCTCTTTGAGTCTCAGTTTCCTCTTCCATGAACTCAAAAGTTGGTGCAAGACATCAAAGAGATGACGCTTGCACAGTGTTTAGCATATGGCCTGATACATGCTGAGTGCTCAGTTAACGTTATTTATTACTGTTGTTGTTTTGGGGTTTTTTGTGTTTTTTAAATAAATTTATTTATTTTATTTATTTATTATTTTTGGCTGTGTTGGGGATTCGTTGCTGCACGCAAGCTTTGACAGATATGGCGAGTGGGGGCTATTCTTCGTTGCGGTGCACGGCTTCCATTGCGGTGGCTTCTCTTGTTGCGGAGCACAGGCTCTAGGCGCACAGGTTTTAGTAGTTGTGGCGCACGGGCTTAGTTGCTCTGGGGCATGTGGGATCTTCCCGGACCAGGGCTCCAATCCATGTCCTCTGCACTGGCAGGCGGATTCTTAACCACTGCGCCACCAGGGAAGCCCTGTTGTTTTGTTTTTTATTTCGTGGAGAAGGAAAAAGCATCCAACTTCTGTTTTTAAATCTTCCCCAGAAGTATGGTCACCAGTGTCCTACAAAACAGCTAATAATGTTAACCCTTTCACACCAACCTCGTTCCCAGTGGAGCTAGGTGACTGTGCTTTGCCATATAAGCATGTAAGAGTGTAAGAGGCCCTTCAATTAATGAATGACTTTTTCAGGGAAGCCTCCACTGACATCTTATTGTAAATTTCAACTCCCTCCTCTTCCCCCATCTTCCATATCCTTCCCTACTTTTGACTCCTGATCTATCCATTTCAGAGGGATGTGTCTTTTAAAAATTATACTGTGATGGTGAATTTTAAAATTGCTCCTAGTAATTTTGTCAGGCAGTTTTCACTTTAGATGCTTTGTGGTTATATTGTTAGAAGCATGGAAATTAATATTTATATTACTTTCTTGGCATAATGTACTTCTTATTATTATGTAAAGTCTCTCTTTAACCCTAATAGTACTTTCTGACTTAAATTTTCTTTTGCCTGAAATTAATATTAAAGCATCAATTTTCCTTTCTGTACAATGGAATATTACTCAGCAATAAAAAGGAACAGACTAGTGATACACCTGACAGGGATGAGTCTCAAAAACATTAAGCTGAGTGAAAGAAGCCAGACAGAAAGATTAAATGCAGTAGAATTTCATTTAAAAACTCTAGGAAAAAAATCCAATTTATAGTGACAGAAGCAGGTCAGTGTTTACTTGGGGACAAGGTTGGTTAGAGGAATTGATTGGGAAGGGGCATAAGGAAACCTTTCAAGGTGAGGGAAATGTTCTGTACCTTGATTTGTAGTAGTAGTTACATGGTTGTATTTATTTGTCAAAACTCACAAACTATACTCTTAAAATGGATGCCCATTATTGTACATGAAATATGTTTTGATAAAGGTGAATAATAAAAATAGATCTGATTTGATGGTTTCTGTTCCTTACAACATGAGCTTTTTTTGCCCTCATTATGAATGATAGTTTAGTGCCACACAGATTTTGGAGTTGATAGTCATTTTCCCTCATACTTCAAACACGTTATTCTATTATCTATGTATCATTGCTGAGGAGAACTCAGTCAGTCCAATTGCTAACATGTCTTGTTTTCCTTCTTCCAGCAGCATTGAAGATTTACTTTTTGTTTCGGAAGTTGTACATTTTCACTAAGATGTTTATAGTTGTTGATTTGTTTTTATTTATTGTATTTGAAATTTGGTGTGATCCATAATGACTTACTTATATAATGACTTACTTCTTTCTTCAATTCTGGAAAGTTCTCAGCCATTCTTTCTTTGGATGTTGCTTCTTCTTCATCTTTTCCATTATTTCCTTCTGGAATTCTTTTTTTTTTTTTTAATAGATCTTTATGGGAGTATAATTGCTTCACAATACTGCGTTAGTTTCTGTTGCACAAGGAAGTGAATCAGCCATATGCATACATATGTCCCCATATCCCCTCCCTCTTGAGCCTCCCTCCCACCCTCCCTGTCCCACCTCTCTAGGTCATCGCAAAGCACCAAGCTGATCTCCTTGTGCTATGCTGCTGCTTCCGACCAGCCAACTATCTTATATTCGGTAGTGTATGTATGTCGATGCTACTCTCACATCACCCCAGCTTCGCCCTTCCACCCCATGTCAGCAAGTCCATTCTCTATGTCTATGTCTTTACTCCTGCCCTGCAACTAGGTTCATCAGTAGCTTTTTTTTTTTTTTAGATTCCATATATATGTGTTAGCATACGGTATTTGTTTTTCTCTTTCTGACTTACTTCACTCTGTATGACAGACTCTAACTCCATCCACCTCATTACAAATACCTCCATTTCATTTCTTTTTATGGCTGAGTAATATTCCATTGTATATATGTGCCACATCTTCTTTATCCATTCATCTGTCAATGGATATTTAGGTTGGTTCCATGTCCTGGCTATTGTAAATAGTGTTGCAATGAACATTGTGGTACATGTCTCTTTTTGAATTATGGTTTTCTCAGGGTATATTCTCAGTAGAGGGATTGCTGGGTCACATGGTAGTTCTATTTTTAGTTTTTTAAGGAACCTCCATACTGTTTTCCATAGTGGTTGTATCAATTTACTTTCCTACCAACAGTGCAGGAGGGTTCCCTTTTCACCGCACCCTTTCCAGCATTTATTGTTTCCAGATTTTTTGATAATGGCCATTCTGACCAGTGCGACGTAATACCTCATTGTAGTTTTGATTTGCATTTCTCTAATAATTAGTGATGTTGAGCATCTTTTCATGTGCCTCTTGGCCATCTGTATGTCTTCTTTGGAGAAATGTCTATTTAGGTCTTCCACCCATTTTTTAATTTGTTTTTTTGTTTATTTATTTATTTATGGCTGTGTTGGGTCTATGTTGCTGCACGTGGGCTTTCTCTAGTTGTGGCGAGCAGGCTACTCTTCATTACGGTACATGGGCTTCTCATTGCGGTGGCTTCTCCTGTTGTGGAGCATGGGCTCCAGGCACATGGGCCTCAGTAGTTGTGGCATGTGGGCTCAGTAGTTGTGACTTGTGGCCTCTAGAGCGCAGGCTCAGTAGTTGTGGGACAGGGGCTTAGTTGCTCCACGGCATATGGGATCTTCCCAGATCAGGGCTCGTGTCCCCTGCATTGGCAGGCAGATTCTTAATCACTGCACCACCAGGGAAGTCCTTTCCACCCATTTTTTAACTGGATTGTTTGTTTTTTTGATATTGAGCTCCATAAGCTGTTTGTATATTTTGGAGGTTAATCCTTTGTCTGTTGTTTCTTTTGCAAATATTTTCTCCTATTCTGAGGGTTGTCTTTTTGTCTTGTTTATGGTTTCCTTTGCTGTGCAAAAGCTTTTAAGTTTAACTCCCATTTGTTTATTTTTGTTTTTATTTCTGTTACTCTAGGAGGTGAGTCAAAAAAGATCTTGCTGTGGTTTATGTCAAAGAGTGTTTTCCCTATGTTTTCCTCTAAGAGTTTTATAGTGTCTGGTCTTACATTTAGGTCTTTAATCCATTTGGAGCTTATTTTTGTGTATGGTGTTAGGTAGTGTTCTAATTTCATTCTTTCACATGTAGCTGTCCAGTTTTCCCAGCACCACTTATTGAAGAGGCTGTCTTTTCTCCATTGTATGTTCTTGCCTCCTTTTTCATAAATTAGGTGCCCATATGTGTGTGGGTTTATCTCTGGGCATTCTATCCTGTTCCATTGATCTATATTTCTGTTTTTGTGCCAGTACCATAGTGTCTTGATTACTGTAGCTTTGTAGTATAGTTTGAAGTCAGGGAGCCTGATTCCTCCAGCTCTGTTTTTGTTTCTTAAGATTGCTTTGGCTCTTCGGGGTCTTTCGTGTTTCTATACAAATTGTAAAAATTTTTGTTCTAATTCTGTGGAGAATGCCATTGGTAGTTTGATAGGTATTGCACTGAATCTGTAGATTGCTTTGGGTAGTATAGTCAATTTCACAATATTGATTCTTCCAATCCAAGAACATGATATATTTCTCCATCTGTTTGTATCATCTTTAATTTCTTTCATCAGTGTCTTATAGTTTTCTGCATACAGGTCTTTTGTCTCCTTAGGTAGGTTTATTCCTAGGTATTTTATTCTTTCTGTTGCAATGGTAAATGGGAGTGTTTCCTTAATTTCTCTTTCTGATTTTTTGTTGTTGGTGTATAGGAATGCCAGAGATTTCTGTGCATTAATTTTGTATCCTGCAACCTTATAAAATTCATTTTTTAGTTCTAGTAGTTTTCTGGTAGCATCTTTAGGATTTTCTATGTATAGTATCATGTCATCGGCAAACAGTGACAGTTTTACTTCTTCTTTTCCAATTTGTATTCCTTTTATTTCTTTTTCTTCTCTGATTGCTGTGGCTAGGACTTCCAAAACTATAGTGAATAATAGTGGCAAGAGTGGACATCCTTGTCTTCTTCCTGATCTTCGTGGAAATGCTTTCAGTTTTTCACCATTGAGTATGATGCTTGCTGTGGGTTTGTCATATATGGCCTTTATTATATTGAGGTAGGTTCCCTCTATACCCATTTTCTGGAGAGTTTTTATCATAAATACATGTTAAATTTTGTCAAAAGTTTTTTCTGCATCCATCGAGATGATCATATGGTTTTTATTCCTTAATTTGCTGATGTGGTGTATCACATTGATTGACTTGCATATATTGAAGAATCCTTGCATCCCTGGGATAAATCCCACTTGATCATGTGCTTTTAAGTGCTGTTGGATTCTGTTTGCTAGTATTTTGTTCAGGATTTTTGCGTCAATGTTCATCAGTGGTATTGGTCTATAATTTTCTTTTTTTGTGATATCTTTTTCTGGTTTTGGTATCAGGGTGATGGTGGCTTCGTAGAATGAATTTAGGAGTGTTTCTCCCTCTGCAATTTTCTGGAAGAGTTTGAGGAGGATCGGTGTTAGCTCTTTTCTAAATGGTTGATAGAATTCGCCTGTGAAGCCTTCTGGTCCTGGACTTTCGTTTGTTGGAAATTTTTAATAACGGTTTCAATTTCATTACTTGTGATGGGTCTGTTTATATTTTCTAATTCTTCGTGGTTCAGTGTTGGAAAATTGTACCTTTCCAAGAATTTGTCCATTTCTTCGTGGTTGTCCATTTTATTGGCGTATAGCTGTTTGTAGTAGTCTCTTATAATCCTTTGTATTTCTGCAGTGTCAGTTGTGATTTCTCCTTTTTCATTTCTAATTTTATTGATTTGCATCCTCTCCCTGTTTTTCCTGATGAGTCTGGCTAAGGGTTTATCAATTTTGTTTATTTTCTCAAAGAACCAGCTTTTAGTTTTATTGATCTTTGCTCTTGTTTCCTTCGTTTTTATTTCATTTATTTCTGCTCTGATCTTTATGATTTCTTTCCTTCTACTGACTTTGGGTTTTCTTTGTTCTTCTTTCTCTAGTTGTTTTAAGTGTAGGGTTAGATTGTTTATTTGAGATTTTTCTTGTTTCTTGAGGTGAGATTGAATCACTATAAACTTCCCTCTTAGAACTGCTTTTGCTGCATCCCATAGGTTTTGGGTTGTCGTGTTTTCATTGTCACTTGTTTCTCTGTATTTTTTTAATTTCTTCTTTGATTTCTTCAGTGACCTCTTGGTTATTTAGTAGTGCACTGTTTAGCCTCCATGTATTTGTGTTTTTTATAGTTTTTTTTTTTCCTGTACTTGATTTTCAATCTCATAATGCTGTGGTCAGAAAAGATGCTTGATATGATTTCAATTTTCTTAAGCTTTCCGAGGCTTGATTTGTGACCTAAGATGTGATATATCCTGGAGAATGTTCTGTGTGCACTTGAGAAGAAAGTGTATTCTGCCACTTTTGGGTGGAATGTTTTATAAATATCAATTATATCTATCTGGTCTATTGTGTCATTTAAAGCTTGTGTTTCCTTGTTTATTTTCTGTTTGGATGATCTGTCTGTTGGTGTAAATGGGGTGTTAAAGTCCCCTACTATTATTGTGTTACTGTCGATTTCTCCTTTCATGGTTGTTAGCATTTGCCTTATGTATTGAGGTGCTCCTATGTTGGGTGCATAAACATTTATAATTGTTATATCTTCTTCTTGGATTGATCCTTTGATCATTGTGTAGAGTCCTTCCTTATGTCTTGTAACTGTCTTTATTTTAAAGTCTATTTTATCTGATATGAGTATTGTTACTCCAGCTTTCTTTTGATTTCCATTTGCATGGAATGTATTTTTCCATTCCTTCACATTCAGTCTGTATGTGTCCCTAGATCTGAAGTGGGTCTCTTGTAGACAGCATATATATGGGTCTTGTTTTCATATCCATTCAGCCAGTCTGTGTCTTTTGGTTGGGGCATTTAATCCATTTACATTCAAGGTAATTATCAATATGTATGTTCCTATTGCCATTTTCTTAATTGTTTTGGGATTTTTTTTGTGGGTTTTTTTCTTTCTTTGTGTTTCCTACTTAGAGAAGTTTTTTTTAGCAATTGTACAGCTGGTTTGGTGGTGCTGAATTCTCTTAGCTTTTGCTTGTCTGAAAAACTTTTGACTTTTCCATCGAATCTGAATGAGATCCTTGCTGGGTAGAGTAATCTTGGTTGTAGATTTTTCTCTTTCATCATTTTAAGTATATCCTACCACTCCCTTCTGGCCTGCAGAGTTTCTGTTGAAAAAAATCAGCTGATAAACTTATGGGGATTCCTTTGTATGTAATTTTTTGTTTTTCCCTTGCTGATTTTAATATTTTTTCTTTGAATTTAATTTTTGTTAGTTTGATTAATATGTGCCTTGGTGTGTTTCTCCTAGGGTTTATCCTGTATGGGACTCTCTGTGCTTCCTGGGCTTGGGTGACTATTTCCTTTCCCATGTTAGGGACGTTTTCCACTATAATCTCTTCAAATATTTTCTCAGACCCTTTCTTTTTCTCTTCTTCTTCTGGGGCCCCTATAATTCGAATGTTGATGCATTTAGTGTTGTCCCGGAGGTCTCTGAGATTGTCTTCAATTCTTTTCATTCTTTTTTCTTTATTCTGCTCCTCTGCAGTTATTTCCACTATTTTGTCTTCCAGCTCACTAATTCATTCTTCTGCCTCAGTTATTCTGTGTTTCCTTCTAGTGTATTTTTCATTTCAGTTATTGTGTTGTTCATCTCTGTTTTTTGTTCTTTAGTTCTTCTAGATCTTTGTTAAACGTTTCTTGTATTTTCTCAATCTGTGCTTCCATTCTATTTCTGAGATTCTGGATCATCTTTGCTATCATTACTCTGAATTCTTTTTCAGGTAGGTTGCCTATTTCCTCTTCATTTATTTGGTCTTGTAGGATTTTACCTTGCTCCTTCATCTGTGACATATTTTTTTGCTGTCTCATTTATTTTTTTTATGAGTGGGATTGTGTTCCTGTCTTACTGGTTGTTTGGCCTGAGGCTTCCAACACTGGAGTTTGTAGGCCACTGGGTAGAGCTGGATCTTGGTGCTGAGATGAGGAACTCTGTGAGACCTCACTCCAATGAATATTCCCTGGGGTCTGAGGTTCTCTGTTAGTCCAGTGGTTTGGACTTGGAGCTCCCACCACAGGAGCTTCGGCCCGACCCCAGGCTCATGAACCAAGATCCCGCAAGCTGCGTGGGGCTGCAAAAAAAAAAGAAAAAAAAAAGAACAATAACAAAGTAAAACATAAAATTAGACTAGGAAACTAACAGATATGTTAGAAAGAATGTAAAAATAAAAATATAGATGAATCAACAAACAAAAGGTATATCAGTACCACAATAGTAAAAGGAGGAGGGAAAAGAAAAAAAAAAGGGGCGGGGGAAGGCCTTGGCTGTGTAGGGCGGGGCCTAAGCAAGAGCGAGGTTTGGGCAGTGGACAGAGCCAATGCTCAGGAACCACAGGGCTTGAAAAGGCCCTGGGGGCCATGGCGGGTGGGGCTTAGGCTCAAGGAACAGAAGGGGCCCAGGCGTGCCTCCCACCCCTGGTCTCAGAGGGCAGGGAACCTCACCTGGGAGCCCAGAAGGCTTCCTAGGCTTGAGTGGGTGGGGCAATCACCCTCAGCTTCTCTCCCGCCTCACCCAGAGGGCCCCTCCCACCTGCCTCTCCTGATCTCCCCAGCCTCCCTCCTATGCCCTCAAGGACCCACACAGCCTGGATGGGGCTTTAGTGGGGGGGTACCGGGTTGGGAGCTCAGCAGGATCCCCAGCCCAAGTGGGCCAGACGATCACCCTCCGATCCTCTCCCGCTCTTCCCGGAGAGTCCCTCCTGCCTGCCTCTCCTGACCTCCCTGGCCTCAGAGGCGCCGATCTTGTCTGGCCTCCACTTCTCCTCCCCCCTCAGTCCCCCTACGTCCTACTGATTCACTCTGGGGTTCCTCCCATCTCCTTGGGCATCAGAGTCCCCCACCAGCGGCCAGCAGGTGCCCTAGTTGTGGGGAGACGAAAACTCTGCATCTTCCCACACCACCATCTTGACTCCCCCTTCTCCTTCTGGAATTTTTATTAGATATATGTTAGGCTTCTTATTTTAACTTTCTAGTTTCTTAATACCCTTTTCACATTTCATATTTTGAATACTTATATCTCTTTGTGCTACATTGTCTTGGAATAATTCCCTTAGGTCTATCTTCCATTTCATTAATTCTCTTTTCACCTTTTAAGGATTTTTATTTCAATGAAGAATTTTTATTTCACTGTTAAAATGCCAATTTAATACTTTCCAAACATGCCTGTTTGTTTTTTATACGGTCCAGTTCTTGCTCTGTGTTTTCTGTTTCTACCTTTAGCTCCTTGCACAACTTAAATGTGTTTATTTCTAAGTCTCTTTCATTTTCTTTTATTATCCCAGGTCACAGTGTACAATTTCCACTCTCTGCTGTGTCTACATCCTGTTTCCCTATGTGGTTTGTAATTTTTGATCACAACTTCATTTTCAGAAGGGTTTGTTTTCCATGTGAATCCCATAAGGCCTGGGTTATGGAAGTGGTTTTGAGTTTGCCTCTGTGAGGTCCCTAGAAGTTTCATTGGTCCTGGCCTAATTTTTGTATTTAACTTCTATGCTAGATTGTGTTTCCAGAGAACACCACAACAATATCTCCCCTCCTACAAGCTCTTTTATAAAGTGCTCTTGCCACTCTCTCATCAGGAGGTGGAGTTTATTTCCCCTTCACCTGATTCTGGGCTGCCCTGTTGCTGGCTTTAACTAATAGAATGTGGTGGAAATGACATTTTGTAATTTCCAAGACTGGACCTTAAGAGATACCCAAGTTGCACCTTCACCGTTTAAAATGCTCCCTCTTGGAGGCCAGTCATCATGTTAGAAGCCTAACTACCTTGAGACCCCCTTGTTGTGAAGAAGTCCATGCTATCCACATATAGAGGGAGAGGCTGAGTGGCCACCAAAGCAATCAAACATATGAATGGAGATTTCTTGGACCCCCTAGCTGAGTTGCCAAGGGAATGAAGGCAAGTGAATGACCCCAGCCTCAAGTAGAACAGAAGAACCATTCAGCCAAGCTCAGCCTGAATCCCTGAGTAACAGCTCACAAGCAAATAATTTTAATACATCATATAGCTTTAGGTTTCTGATTCTTAGTTGACTCTTTTCTGCTCATGGTGGAGGTAAATAGCAAGCTGTCTTATCACTGCCTTAGTTTAGTTGATACAGCCTTTCAATTCCATCATTCAGTGGGGTCTTTCTATGTTCCCCGCGATAACTGGAAAGGCATCCTCATTCATTAGGACCCAACTCAATTCTCAGTCTCTCTGGCCCAACTTTCTCTGATCATCATAAGGAAGAATGAATAATTATTTCCTCTCTCATGCTACTCTTCTACCCACAACATGTAAGGGTTTCTGTTTTTTTCATAGAATGAGATTTTATCTTTCAGTTCAAGATATTTTACCTGAGGAAAATCCCACCTTTCCTATCTCACTGGTCCTTTTCACATATCTTTGTCTCAGTCAAACCAAACTACCTACTCTTCCTGTACATACCCCATTCTGCATCCTGTATGCAGAGTTGCTCATGTTGTTCTCTCTGCAAGAAATACCCAACCTTCTGGTGCCCATATGTAGATCTAACCAATCTTTCAACCCCTGCTAAAGTGCCTCCTTTCCCATAAAGCCTTTTTTCGTAGCTCAAACTATAATCTCTCCCTCTCTTGAAGTCCAATATTGTAATTGGTCTATGATTGTCTTGTGATTTCTACCTTCTCAAAACTTTAGAACATAGTGGTTTAGAACAGAAGTTGGCGAAGTAAGCCCACCACACATCCAGTCGACTGCCTGTTTTTGCATATAAACTTTTATTGGAACACAGTCACAGTCATTCACTAATATATCGTCTATGGTTACTTTTGCACTGTAATGGTAGAGTTGATTAGTTGCAACAGAGACTGTTAAGCCCAGAAAGTCTAAAACATTTATTATCTGGCCCTTTACAGAAAAATTTTGCCCATCTCTTGTTTAGAGCACGAGAATTGGACTTTGTATCACCCCTTAACATTTATCAGCTGTTTGATCCACAGGCTTGCTGTGAAGGTCAAATGATAGAATGGGAATGAACTATTTTGGAACCTTTAAAGCATGATTATAGAGTATTTTTATTGCTGTTACTTTTGCCTTAACTTAGACTATCTTATGGTTTACGTCTAACTGAGTAAACAGTTCTCATATAGAAATGGAAAGAAATTAGAAAGATCATGGTGTTATGTTAGCTAGTATTGCACTCTTTTTATAAAAGTGTATAGATATATATACACATGTGAAGTGCTCTAGACATGAGCTTCACTAAGCAATACCCAGATTAAGTTTAGAAAAATAGAGGAAAACCTTCCCTTTGTAAGCTCTAGTGTGGTACGTTATGACTGCAAAACAGACCAGCACATCCTTGGTTGTTTGTGTAAAATATCCATTTCAAGATGATATTTAGAAAGTGAGGAAGTTGATGATGCCATTTCTAGTCATGAAATGATCTCTCAGCTTTTGCATTTTTGCAGAGCCAGATTTTGGAAAATAGAATGTCAAAGATGGTTTATCAGTATGGATAAAATAAGTGAAAGGCCACTGTTAAAAAAAAAAAAAACACAACAGCAATCAAAAAATGGATAGCTCAGTGATGGTGTTAAAGGGAGCCCCCTTTTTTAAAAACAAATCTCCCAGCCAGTGGTATTTTTAAAGAAAGAATGTATTTCCATCAGGAAAGTTTGCTTCCTTATCCCTTCTGAAACAATATTAAATTTTCTTCTAGGGAGGAGACCCCAATAAACCACAAATTGTTTTCTCCACTGTTTATACAGTGAAAACAGCAGGTGGGAGGGGGGTGTTTAAGGAGTCTGGCACTCTGCAGAGCATCAGGGCCTCTTTAATTAGAGAGAGGCTGTTAGGGAAGATGGACAATGTTCCCTTTGTTAGAGCAACACAGTGTCTTTCAAAATCATATTTGTTTTTAAACTCAGTGGATTTGCACACAACCATGATGAGAAACACAGTTTAGATGGTGCATAAGAATATGAATAGGAGATGTTTGCTTTAAAAAATATAACAAATAAAGATACAGGCTTTGAAAACCTGGAGTTGCAATGAAAGAGTGCTGTAAAAAGTTCACTCAAACTTTGAAATTTTCTGGCAAACAAGTTATATCAGCTTGAGGGGAACTATAATACATATGGATACTTTGGATATGAAAATGGAATCAAAACTATTCTCTCCTGGCAGTCAGAGTAAATTTTATGACAATGGATTCTTAGTTGCCTTTTTTTCTTTCTTAGGCTTCTTCAATTTTAAGTACATTTGTACAATAGTAAAATGATAATAGATAGTGAAAACTTTAAAACTTCTAGGAATTTCATTGACTTGGGCAATGATATCAAGAGGGCCTGTTGTTTCCAAGCAGCTTAGTGATGAAAAGCACATCATCCAAGAAGTTTTATTTTCTAGGACAAATGGTCTGATATGGCTACTCAATAGTGTATTTATATCTTAATGAAGCATTTCCTTTAAGAGAAGTGTCCTGGGGATCAGAACCAGTTATTGAGATTTGGCCTAGGTCTCTGTGCATATTAAATGCCTTTGTTGTGTTTATTTTTCCCAAGGCAGTTTTATTATATGCAATGCTGGATTACCCAATAGGCAAAATGTACATATTCGAAAAGCATCAACAAAATAGAGACACCAAAAAGGAAACAATTTGGGGTGGACAAAAAGTTGAGTGTGTGTGTGTGTGTGTGTGTGTATGTATGAATATATATTTATTCTTCTTATGTATATTGTGTGTGTGTGTGTGTGTATATGTAAAGCATCAAAGTAATTTCCATGAAAAAAACAAACAAGAGCTTTGTTGGACTTCCTTCCAGCTAATTTGTGTTTTAGTAGGGTTTCTATGCTAAATTATATACTGAGGGAGGGGACACCATAATATTTTCAGTCAGGACTTGATTATGTGTCTTGCATCATACTGAGCCTTTCAGAGGAAATCAAAGAAAGAAAAGGCACAGTCCTTTTCTACAAGGAGCCTGTGACTTACACAAGCATGAGACATAACCAGGAAACAACTAGGGTTCTAGCCAGTATATAATGTAATTATAATTGTGTTTGATGTTTTATTTGGTTTGATTATGTTGTTAACTCTCATGTTGATAGAGTCCTTTATTAAATTGTTAAATACCATTTGTTCAAAATATGGGTAATTTGCAGTTACTGATTAAATACCATGAGAGATAATCCACCACACCACAGGCAGATGATCAGAGAGCATCTCTCCATAGTTGGTTTGCCCAGCTGTAGCCCAGCAGACTAATGAGTATGGGAATAAGCTTCATGGGAACCCAACTAACTGGAACCTTCAGATAATTGGATTTTTCCCCTTGCACTTTTGTTTGATGAAAAAGAAGCAATGCTAAGACTGTAACCAATAACAGGAATTTTTTCACTGAGTTCCTGAGCATGGTTTGGGATCGCTATATATAAAGCCCAATTTCCTAGCCCACCTCTATCTTAGTTCTGCTTAGTGAAAACTATTATTGCTAAGAGTGACCTTGAAAAAAATCAGCCTTTAAAGAAATATTAAGTCTGTTTGCAATATTCCTCTTATAAAGTGGACAAGCACATTCAGAAACATTTTTTGACCATAAGAATTGAGGCAAAAGAGTTCTCTATGTAAGTCTTAGATCATTTTTACTGAAATCGCAGTTTTACTTACTTGGCTCTATTCTACCATGGAGGTAATTAAGTTTTATATGTCTGGAAATGTGCTCTGTGGCCTGACATCCTTCTCAGGGTCTATAGGGATGGCAAAATCTCTAAAAAGGCCTATCAAAGAGATCCATCAGCAAACTCACAATAAAACAAAGCTCACAATACAGTGAAGAATATCCCAATTACCATATGAGTCAGAGTTACAGTAAAGTCCATAGGAGTTAAGGAGAGGAATTGAATGTTGCAGGTACTATAAGGCCAGGAACTGTGTTTGCCTTGTTCAGGGCTCCATGTCTAATGCAAATGAATTTGTTGAATAAATATTTCCTATTAGGATGGTCATCATCTAGATGGTAGCTTTTGAATGGGGTATTTAAAGATGAGTTGAATTTTGACTGCTGAAGAGGAGAAGGGAAGACCATCCAGCTGGAGGAATGAGTTGTGAAAAAAATGCAGAGGTAGAAAGAAAAGTGGGGAATGAGGGGTGAGATTAAAAACTGCATAGAGCTGGATAAAGTCATTTACTAGATTATCCTTATGTATTATCTCATGCTTAGACTTGGTGGTGGCTTTGGAGAGATATCATTTTGTGTTTGTGTTTTTATTCTTCTATATATCATTCTTACCTGTCTTTCCCCTCCCCCAACACACAGATTTTGAATTAGGAGAAGGAGCATTGCTTATTGCTAGGGTCAGCTTGGGTTTTAGCTTTGAAACATCCTGAACAAAAATGATAACTGGGTATGTCTACCCTGAGGTGCAGAGCTAAAAGAAAGCTCTGCAGGACTCCAGAAGTATTTCATTTGACAACATGTCTTCAGTTTCATTCATGATGAACTCTTGGCTAAATCTCATTATTTTGCTTTTCCTAAATCCATAAAGAAGCCACTTGAAGTGTCCCTGAAGGACACTAGTGTGCTGATTGTTCGCATGGCTGGGTTGGTGCACAAGGTCTCTGGCACTGTGCACCCTGCGGAAATGCCTTCTCAAATGCATCATTTTGCTGAGTGCCCCTGCTCAATGCCAGCACTGGTTTGTCTTCTGAGTAGGCGTGCTTCCTAGAAATTAGCCTTCAGCTGACCCCACAGTACACCACACATGACAAGTTTAGTGATGTCACTCCCATGCCCCGACTGCAGACAAGAGACGCCTGAGAAGAGGAGGAAGTTTACCATTGAAGGGAAATGGAAAGTGTTTATTTTATGTCTCATCAGAGGCTCCACTGCCAGACACACATTTCAGGGCCCAGTGTTCTGGGCATGCAGATGCACACGGACGCTGGAGTGCAGAGAATACAAGTGGAATGTGGGACTAAAAAGAGATGGGGAGGTCAGAGTTGTATGTAATGACGTTAATTTGTTGCAAGGGAAATGTCAGGTTTCACATGAAGGAGGATTTGGGAAAGATTAGAAGTACTGGAGCTGAATGTCCCTAAGGAATGTTGTAAAATTTCCTTTTCAAATATGATGGGTTCTCTCCTTTCTCAGATGGATTAAGTTAGCACAATCTTGCTTGAAAACAGAGGGTTAATTCAGATGCGCACTTAAGACCTTATTAACATTTGTGCAGTAGCCACTGCTTCATGTCATTCAAAAATAGATAGAGCAATTCTGCAAATAAAGGGCCCGACTATACTTATTTTCTCTAATTCCTTCCTGGGTTTAGCAATATTTGGGTTTGCTGAAAATAAGAAAGAAAAAAAAAGAAGTGTAGTTTAAAGGGGAAAACCCTTATTTAGTTATATGAGCACCTTGAATGTTTAACAGAGCGTCAGTTACTCAACAGTAATGCAGTCACCATTCTCGACATAGCTAAAGCTTTAATGACATTGTATGTAATCTCTGTTCAAAAGGAAAACAGAAAGTGTGTGTGTGTGTAGCGGAAGAAACAGAAAGAAAATAAAATAAGATATTTTTGAAGTCAGTGGGTAAATATTTCATTTTAAAGCATACAGTGTCTTGATGGAATATGGTGTCTGGGGTTGGAGGAGAAATAAATATTTTGAACCTGTGTTTACTTTATTTTTTATTTATTTGTTTATTTATTTATTTGGTTGTACCAGGTCTTAGTTGTGGCTTGCGGCCTCCTTAGTTGTGACATGCAAGCTCTTAGTTGTGGCATGCATGTGGGATCTAGTTCCCTGACCAGGGATCGAACCCGGGCCCCCTGCCTTGGGAGCGTGGAGTCTTAACCACTGCGCCACCAGGGAAGTCTCATGAACCTGTGTATACTTTAGAATTAGTTAATATCATTATGATTTTTACAAACTCTGCTTCCTAAAAAGTTACTTGAGGCAGCTCACATTCATTCAACAAATACCACTGAATACCTCATATGCTTTTCCAGTTGCCTAAATTTGTTGAAGACAGGTACAGAGTACCAAATCAGACAAAATTCATAATGACATGTACAGTGAATGTGATTACTAGTAGGAGACAATTCTCAATTTGGTCTTTTAAGTTTGTGTATATCTTGCCTTTGTTCTGGATTATCTTTTCAAGGATGTTTGTAGAGTTACCAGTCTTGGAAGAGAGAGAATTCTCCTCAGGAGCAAAAGCCCAGCATGCTTATTGCCCATTATAAAAATTTGAGTTCCCTAGACTCAGGGTTCTTCTACTAAATGCAACCCACAGTGGGTGCAGGTATGTGGTTTTCAAGTTATGTTGTGAGAATTGGAGTTTGGGGAATGGGTGCAGATGCCGATACTCTGCCTGGGGTAATTGCTGTGAGTGTTAAGTGCCCTATGCCTGTAAATTATAGTCCTATATCTCTGGTCCCAGGATCTTGGGCTTTAGCCAAGAGCCACAAGCATGTATAGATAATTTCTTAGTTTGCATGTAGGGTAAAATCTCAGGCCCTTCACAAATCTTGTCAATTACTTTGAGTATTTGCATTTTATTCAGACAAGTACTTGAGCCAAACTAGTACTTTCTCAAGGTGAAATATCTCCCTTGGTTTTTAATTTTCTTGTTAAATTTAAACTGAAAAAGCTCCCAGGGATGAAAGGGTAGAGGATGTTGTAAAAGAAGGAAGAGGTAAAATGGGGTGATGGGAATACCAAAAATAGTGAACAAAAAACAGGTCAAAGAAAAGAGCAGGACATAGGTATGAAACATTTTTGTATGTTTAGACAAATGTAGTTTGTTTTTAAAATTTTGGGTTCATCCAATGGCTGTGCTAATAGACATACTTTTGTTGAAAATACAGAGAGGCTAGTTTATCAGGAGAGAGGTGGTTTAATAATTTTCACCTATTTTTAAATGGCAAATTTTTATTACAATTCAAAAATGGAGAAAACTGTAACTCATTTAAAATGTAAGCTGATAAGAGATAAAGGAAATGGCAGTTTCCCAGTGTTCTAATCATGCCATACTTATCCTAAATACTGCTGAATTCACCACTTGGAAGGGAAGACTAATCTTATTTGTACTACGCCATTATTTAGAATGTAACTTCTTACTATTTCTTAATTACAAGAGTGTCAGTAAAAATGCAAACTCAGTTATTTAAATACCTGATATCTTTGAAAATCCAGGTCTCTTCATCTATTCGACAAAACAAATTTATTTATAAGATCCTATTCATTTCATTTTAATAAAAATAAAGATAAAACAAAGTGGAATGAACCGAAAAAAATAATAGCGTAAGTCCCAAGTCATTTTTTAATGAGAATAAATATTGGATAAACATAATGCACTGTGACTGATTAAAAAATACTGTACATAGTGATTTTTTAGAAAAAATATCATGATGGAAATAAGGCAGTTTTCATGTAGAAGAAAACCATCACTGACTTCTTAATCAACTGAAAACACCCACATGGGTAATTACAGGCCACTCTTGTCGTTAAACATGGGCTGCAAAATCCATCTAAATCAAGTAATCACTCTGTTGATTAAAAAATAAAAAAGACTAAGATGATCTGATATATGCCTTATAGAGAAATTTAAGATGATCTGAGAATATCATGTGTGGTGGTGGGATTACTAATACATGCAAAATTCTCTTCTCAAAATCTTTGAGTAGTATCCAAAATGGTAGGACAGTTTGATTTTCAATTTTATAGATTTGTCGCTGCTAACACTTTCTCACTTGGCATTCTTAGTTATCTCTTCAGAGTTGCTGTGTTTCCTTGCTTGGGGCATAGAGAGGTGAAGGATGCAAAGAAAAAAAAAAATAAGCCAGGAAACTTGTGATCTATTTGGGAAGTAAGGCCAAAAATAAAAGTCAAAATAAAGATTCAGGTAATAGGACAAGTTAATGTTAGAAGAAATGCCACTAGACAGGATGTGGTTAACCACCAAAGATTTTTGCAAACAGTAATTGCTGGAATTCAAGTAGGGGAAACTACAATAGACTAGGGTGGTCCAAAAAGGCATCCAAGGCCAAATGAGATTTGATTCAGCCTTGAAGGATGGTGAAATCTGGCTGAATGAAGGGTGCAAAGATTAAGAGATGGGGTTGGCAAACCAGTTTTGGGCTAAATCTGGCCTGGAGACTGCTTTACATACATGCAGAATCAAGAACGGATTGTACATTTTTAGATGGCTGAAAAAAAATCAAATAAGAATAATATTTCATAACACTGAAAATTATATGAAATTTAAACTTCAGCGTCCATCAATAAAGTTTTATTGGCACACAGCCACTCTCCATTTGTTTATGTCTATGACTGTTTTTGTGCTACAGTGGCAGAGTTGAGTAGTTGTAACAGAGAACAAATGGCCTCAAAGTCTAAAATATTCACTATATAGATCATTACTAACAAAGTTTGCTGACTCCTGATGTAAGAGATAAAGGGCAATAATGGAAAGGAATGTTGGAAGGCCTATAATACACCCAGCTCTGGAGATGAAAAGGAACCCCTGCAGGTTTTGAATATAGGAGGAAGCCAAACTGCCTCTGCTTCCTAAACACATCACCTGTGCCTGCAAATGTTTGTTAAATCAAAACAAATGAACAACAATTTTGAGATTCCTAATCCCACTGTTACTTTATATTTGTTGCTCTTCAAAAGAATGAATGACATTTCAGCATAGGAAATGTACCTTGACTCTCTGAGGTTGTCCATCCTAACCTCACACAGGTGTGCTATGAGCAGCTCTCACTGATTTTGACATTGTTGGACATGAAACAATACCTTGTATTTTGGGGCTTTTCTAAGAGCGTATTTAGTTGACTCCTCCCTGGACCTTTCTTCTTTGGATTGCACGACATAATTTGCCTTCTACTTTTCCTGCATAGCTCGGATATAGATACAAAGAGTGAGGGTTTGTATTGACACAAAGAATCCGCAAAAAACCCTAGCTCTCTCTAGAGCCAGATCGTTAGAGAAAAAATGGTTCAGGCAAACACACACTGCAGAAGGAGGCCAAGTGTTAAACCCCTCCTGTGGATGTTCCCATCAGATCCACCACGGATACACTTCAGATACCAAATTTCCTCTCTAATATTTTAAGGCATCATGTCACCAAGCCTCACTAAGGGGTGAAATCTAAGAAGAGTGTAGAGAAACACACATGGGAAGAACATCACAATAAAAAGTAAACAAACTCTGGGAAATGTGGTTAAGAAATATCAGACTCAATTAATAGTGGAGACTTCAATAGCCTTGGAGAAATCCAATACAAACCAAATTCAAATGACATGCCAGTGCTTCCAGCCATGTTTGCTTTCATTTGATTACGTTTTTAAAAAATCTTAGGGGGAATTCTTTAATGAAACCAAGTCTGGCTAAAACCTACATTCTTCTAGGTAATACAAATTAGGTAAAAACATTAATTTCAGATTTTTCTCTTTTATTTAAAAACAGGTATCTTTAAAAACTTTTTTTGGTTCATTTGCAAAGAATTTTTTTGAGAAATGATGGGAACTTTCAATAGAAAGAGTAGAGCTGAGATGAAGTTAAGGGAGAACATTAAGAGAAAATGAGAAAATATACAATAGTTTAAAAATGCAACTTAAAATCAAACTGCATAACTTGTTTTGGAGTTAATCCCAGATAAGTATCAGTAGAGTCAGGGATAATGATGAATTCTGGATGAGAACTGTGTAAAGCTTTGAAAAAGCAGTAAGCTCAAGTCTTGGGAATGCCAAATGTATGACATTTTGGAATGATCTTCTACCCTAAATGGAGTGAAATAAAGCTTAACTCACATGTCAATATATTCTCATAAATATCCACCTAGAAGGGCACAGCTACAGGATACTTGGACACTTATACAGATACAGATATACATGTGGACGTGGACAGATAGACATGTGCTTTAGGATATGAAAAAGTTCCTAGGTAAAAATTGTAACAGCGCAATGGTTTCTAGAAGAAAACCATTTCGTATCCTGGCTCAGAATGTAGAAAAATGACTTTCCCCTAACATTGTATAATGCATCTCCAGTCACAGTCTCCTACAGAAGCATAATTTATGTAGTGGATGACAAGGAGAGTTTTATGATATCTGGAATTCATTTAAAATTTTTAGATGGGAAAAACTGAGATCCAATTAAAACCTTAATAAATGTCTCTGTGTTGAATACAAATATATTAAATTAATATGTGTGCAAGATGAAACTGGAAAAGTTATGGGAGTCTGCATTTTAATTCTAGTTCTATCGGGAAACTATTTAACTCAGAGAATTACTTGGTGATGGGACTGTTTACAATGAAGCAAAACTGAATTTAAATAGGACATTTTAGCCCATGACTTGTCATAACTCATGAGGTCTCAGCCTTAAGGCATGTTAAGATCTCACTGGTGAAAGGCTGGCGAGGAAAAGGAAGACGGACCAACTAGCATCAAGAAGAGCCCTCAGGAGGCTAAGGCAGCGATAGGGCCAGTCCCCAAGGATCTTACCTTGAAGGGAAGCAAGGGCTGGCAGGCTACTACATGGCAGGCCCCACCCATGTCATACTCGAGATACAGCAGTGAGAGTCTTTGGTTGGAGATAATTCTCATGGACAGAAGGTGGTAACAGCTTGGTTTTATAGGAGACCTGGATGGGATGTGCAGTGTCTCTGTTAAAGTAGGACTCAAGATCTTAGGGTTTATAGATACAAGTGAGTGTACCTATCCTGTACACTCAAAAAGATAGACTGTATCTATTTTCCACAGACTTACCTACTTGCTCTAGGTTTTGTATCCTAGGATGTATCCTAGGGAGGATATATTCTTACCCTATATTTTCTGACTATCAAATCTAAGACAATAGGGGACTTCCCTGGTGGTCCAGTGGCTAAGACTCCATGCTCCCAATGCGGGGGCCTGGGTTCGATCCCAGGTCAGGGGGCTAGATCCCACATGCTGCAACTAAGAGTTAGCATGCTGCAACTAAAGATCCCTCATGCCGCAACTAAGACCCAATGCAGACAAATAAATAAATAAATAAATAATAAATATTTTTTAAAAACTAAGACAATAGACTAAATTTGAATGGTGTCAAATGGTAGAGATTAGGCTCCTCACCTACTTGGCAGCCGAGTGTAGCAGTTATGATGGCAGATGCAGAAGTCCAACTATCTGGGTTCAAATCTCTGTTCCCCCCCCTTACCAGCTAAGAATGACAACATTCATATAGATGTTGTGAGGATCAAATGGGATACTGCATATAATTGCAGGGTGCCTCCGTTTTGTTATTATTATTTTTGGAAACAGGCTTTTGGCTGTAAGTCACATAACTTGAGACTTGGAAAATTATACTACATCTCTGGGCTGGACTAAGCTATTCCTGTAGTTTGGTCAGTTTTAAAACAAACAAACAAAATCCTGGCCATACCCTCCTCCCAGCCCCCACCCACCTGCACATCTAGCTGCACCTTCATCCCTTAATAGGTTCAGAACGTGCTTCTATTACCATCTAACTGCTCTTCCCCATCCAACTGCTGTCCAGCTGAAAATGATTAATATTGTTCTGTAAAACTTCTGGTCCAGATTTATTCTAGAATTGATTGAGTTTGTTTGTAGGTTGTTATAAAATATGACTATTCCTGTCTATATTTAGTTATAATTTATGGATGCTAATAAAAGAATAACATTTTGGGAAGTGTGGACATGGATGGGTGGGAGTTTAATTGAGAGATCCATACTCAAGACTGAGAGAGCTAGTGAAACCCTCCCTGTGGTATGCCCAAGTCACAAGATGCTAAATGTTTGCCTCCTCAGTGTTTATTTTTCTGAGGCACCCGAGGAGAATGGCAATCATCCTATTCATACTCTCCTACAAGCTACCTTTAGTGAACATCCCCTCAGGCCCCCCACCGTTTGGAAAAAGAGCTACCATTTTGAGAATGTTCATAGTGCCAGAGATTGAGGTAAGTGGATTTACAAGCATTATCTTATTTAATTCTCACAAGGAATTATATATTATTAAATAAACTAAGGATTAAAGAGAGGTTAAGAAGATCGATCAAGGTCACCCAGCAAGGAAGTGCTCAGCGGGGTTGCTCGCTGGAGTCTGCCGTGTTGTCTCCCAGACCTGCAGACTTTCTGGATGGAGAAAGAGAGCTCTGCTCACCCTTGCCCTTCCCACCTGCCACCCTGTCAGGCTCAGTCCTTCTTTCTTTAGAGCTTTGCTTCCACTTTGGATAAGGACCTTACCACGTTATTTTATCATGTATCTCTCATCTTTCCCACTTGGCTGAACCTCAAATGATGTTAGAGACCACGGAAATCATTCTCTCATCTCCGATAGGTCTTGTAGTACTTCCATAAAGGTTTCCTCCTCCAGTTAGTGGTAGCTCAAAAAAAGATTTATTCTTCCAGTAGCAGCTCAATAAAGGTTTATTGAATTCATAAATGGATGAAATACTGGGTTTTCCTGACCCACTAGAGACTGAGCTAAAGTAGTGGTTTGAAATATGCAGTCATGATCAAGGAGTTCTTCCTGAAAATACAGTAGATCTCTGAAGCAGATGGAGGGGCTGGAGGAAGGAGTGGGAGAGCAGAGTGTGGTCCCTCAGCGAGACTGAAAAGAGGAGCTTCCCTTGGGAGCAGGCAGTTCCTCCACAGCTCAGCCTCCACCCTTTCCCGAGGTTCCTCCTGCTCTCCCAGGATTCTGCGTGTTCTCATCAAGAAAACACCAGATCTCTTGAAAGCCGAGGTTTCTGCTTTGCGATTTGTGAGCCAATCTCATGACGTCACAGCCACCACCGGCAGCCCGCAGTGCTTTTCCTGACTCCACGGAGGCAAACTAGACTGGGCTTCCAGCAAGCGAAACCTCTTGGGTAAATATTTTGGGCCTGGTTTTTAGATTTCTCTGACAGACCAAGTGGTGGAGATCTGTGTATGTACACAGGACGGACGGTCTCTCCCTTTTTCTGCTATGTGTGTGATGTTACTTTCGTTATAGAAATAATTCTGCTTCTCTTAGTTCTTGCTGGGGAATTGGGCTTTCCTTGTTGATTTTCACTCAACAAGGAAAGAGGGTTTGCTGAGGAGAGGTGGAGAGGACCCACAACATGTCTTCTCCCAGGCCACCTGCTTCCTAAGTGGACCTGCTGTATCACCCTTTGTTTTAGCATCAGAGAGTTCAGGTTGGATGGTGAAAAATGGCCTCTCTGGGTTTCCAGTCCTAATAGGAATGTATAGATCTAACCTTGTTACTGAAGTTGCAACAAAATTCATCCAATTCTAAACTTGTCGCAGGAAAGAGCTAAGTCCTGTGCATGTGCGCGGCCGCCCGCGCACACATACACACGCACACAATTTATATATTGATTATACAATTAATGTATATATATGAGAATATACTATATTTTCATATACACATATATGCTATTTACGGTATATTTATGTATACACACATTTTTTCACAAACACATAAGCTTAACGCAGGAAAGAGCAATGCATTTTATATACACACACATATACATATATGTGTGTGTGTACTTACAAACAAAATATATCATACACAGTATACGGCTCACGGCATCTTTTGGAGATAGGTATTTGTGCTCCCTTTTAATGGCAAATTATTTTTAGGTAAGGCCATCACAGAGTCTTTAAGCAGAGCGAAGGCTCTTTCCTTAAACAGCTCAGGGAGAATTTTGTTTGCTACTTTTGAAGAATCCTTTGATGTACGCAAAGCCTGTGGAGGGGTGATTCCAAATCCACTGAATTAAAGTGTGAAGTGTCTGCTAGGAGTTCGCTGATCTGTTAGAGGAGACCGAATCGAGGGGAAGAAAAGGCCACTTTCTCTCCCCAGCGGGACCCAGATCCCTGCCTGCTGTTGAGCGACTTTATATACAATGAACGACAGAACGTTTACAGAGAAAAAAGAGAAAAGAAAAAGTAGCAGGCACCGAGGGGCAGCCGCCGGCGCCCGGGACGGCACGTGACCTGGGGGGCGGGGCCCCGCGGGCCGCCAGCCAGTGGACGGGGCCGGGGGCGGGCCCACGACTCGGGGGGCGGGGCCTGTGCCCGCGCAGCTCTCGCCGCGGTCCCCTTATTTGGATCTGCGGGAATGTGGGCTGGAGCGGTCCTGCAGCGGTACCAGCCTCCAGCCTGTCGCCTGGACTGCCCCTGACCCAGGCGCCCCGCTGCTCGGTGGCAGGAGGGCCGGCGGAGCGCCATGGCCTGCATCCTGAAGGTAACGACTCGCATCTATGGCTTGGACGCGTGGTTGGGCAGCCTCTTGCTGCTAAGAGGCGTGGAGCCAGCCGCGGTCCCACGGCATCCTCATCTCAGTTGTCTTTTCCTGGCGTTGATTTTCTTTTTGTTCGTTTGGCAAATGCATATGGAGGGAGATTCTGAAACATGTAGCTGGCACGGCTTCTCTTCCGACCATTCCTGCTTCTCGCGCCTGCATTGAAGGAGCTGCAGACTGTTGGCTCCAGGGGAGAGCAGGGCTGTGTGCCGAATAATGGGGATGGCAGGGAGGGGAGGGGTGCTCCCGCGAGTCCCGCGGCTCTGTTGCCTGAGGCCTTTCTGGGGCCACGCAGAGAAAAGGAAAGGCTGGACATGGGTTATTGGTGCTGAGGGGTATAGCGCTTTGAATGGGGGTGAGAGTGTGCAGTGGGAGTTCTACCGAACATTTGATCGTATGAAGATAGAAACTTCAGAGTTTACAGGTAGTCCCTTAGGAATGAGTTTTCTGTGAGATCTGCTAACTCTATATGCTGTTAGTTCTACTTCGGAAAAGTTCACAAGAGGGTGTATTTATTAGTAGAGAATTTCAAGCCTTCCTTTTGCTTATAAATTTAAACGGACAAACCTTCCTTTTGCTCATAAACAGACAAAATTATTTTACTCCCTATCAGAGTCTGCTCAGCCACCCCTTCTTTGTTGAGTTTTCTTTCGCCAAGTGTGTTCTTAGCCTGGACTGAGCATCTTTCTGGGTTCACAGACTTGTGGCATCAGGTGGGAGAACTTGGTACGAGTGCCTCACTTGAGAACTTTTTATTCCATAGGGAGTTTGTTTGTTTGTTTGTTTGTTTTTCTGACTACTGTTTCTACTCATGCCTAACCTGACTGCATGAATCAAAAACATTCACAGCATGAAAGTTTCCTGGGCCTTGACTGGGAACGTAAAGGCCTATTTGTTCCGAGTTTGGGAGAGCTGTGTGTGACAGAGGAAAACACCAGAAATCAAGTTTTTTGGTTGTGCTATTGTGAAAGAGCATTTACTTTTCTGTAGAATGATTTGAAGCCATCTACTGCTGTATTAGTTACCTGAATCCTCTCCCAACATGCCTTGGTGTTAATGATGCAAATAAGAGACTAACCTAGTAGACTTTGTTTCCATTTCTTAGAGTAAAGGAGATGAGGTATTTCCTGTGATTTTTCTGAACTTCCTTTGTTTGGTTTCAGAACATTTTCTGGGACATAATGGTAGCAAGATCAAGAGGAAATAATACCTTGGTATTACAATATGGGATTTTTACCTTGGAGACTCCTAGCCCAAGGACTGAAATATGAAGATGAGTCATCTCTACTATTTATTGTGTTATTAACTGAAAGAGAAGTTGAGGAGCGTGACATTTATTGTTGGCTGTCTTCTTCCCTTTTGATTTCTCCCCTGCCTCATCTTGCACGTGTTCCAAACATTTTTAATACGCATCCCAAGCTACAAATGAATCCGATCCAACCATTCCTTCCCTTTCCAGCCCCTCACACTGACCTCAGACATTTGGGGCATATCTGATTCCTCCTTACTTTTTCTCCGCTGAAACTAGTCTGGGGTGCAGACAGGTAAACTGCAAAGAGCAAAGGCTTTGGACTCAGAAAGACCTTGGTCTGAATGCAGGCTCTGCCAAGTGCTACCTGCGTGACCTTGGATAAGCTACTTAAATGTCTCTGAGTCTCAGTTTCCTCAATATAAGATTAAAGTCATAGCACCTCAGGGTTATAATACACTCCACAGGGTTGCTGTGGGGATGAAATAATATAAGATATGAAAAATACTTTGTGGCACAGGCATTCAATAGGTGCTATTTTTTCCTCACATATAATAATAACTACAATTTAATTAATCTTTACTATATCCTCAGCCTGTTTCACATAAAATAACTCTTGGTCTTACATCAAACCCTGTAAGGTGAGTATCATTGTTTAAAACCTCATTTTACAGATGAGGAAGCTGAGGTTCCCGAGCTTAAGAGATTTGCCCAAGGGAACAGGGTTAAGGACAGAGTGAGCCTGGACTTAGACCCAGATCTGCCAATCTTCTTTATATTTTAACTCTGTTCCCTGTACTTTCCCAGGTGATGACTTTCTAAGATGCTCTAATACCATTCAGAGTCCTTACCACCTTTGAGAAACAAAGTACCTTTGTGCAATGATGGTCTTGATGACCTCTGGTGGGCCTTTTCCCCTTGTCTTTGAAAGGCCCTGCATGGTGGAGTGGAGAGTCCAGAGACCTGGATTCAGTGCAAGCTTGGTCTCCTGCATATGATTTTAGACAGTCACTGCAACTTGCAACCTCAGTTTGCCCAAGTTGTAGAATGCCTGATAGGGTTTTGTGAGGGTAAAATGATATACTGTTGTTGTTGTTTTTAATGAAATATTTTCTGCCGTATTGGTGTTGGTATCACAAGATGCATAAGCCATTGACTCCATTCTCCACTGGCTTACAGTATAGTAAGGGGGATAGAAAAGTAAATGAATGTGTTACAATGTGAAGAATAATAGGTCTGTGGAAGGCCTAACAGAAGCATGGAGGGAGAAAGCAATGAACCCTCTAATTGGATAATCAGGATAGGGTTCCTACTTATGATACTGGAGCTGTGTTTTGAAGACTGAATATGATTTACTGTGATGAAGCTTGTGTTTTAGAAGGATAACTTTTGAGTCAGGGTCAACTTTATTCTGTGGGCAAAATCTAATCTTCTCAACAGATTTTTGAGGTAGATCGTATTATCCCGAGATACAAAGAGGTTGATTAAAGTATCATTATTGCCTAAACAATAGTGACCCTAAATAGGAAACTTTGACTAGCTAAGAAGAGGAGCCTGTACCATGGCAGCAAATGGTGGTCTTTTGGGGCATACAGAATATCCCCTCAAGGTATTGTGCATGGTAAGGGCCCATTCTGCCCATGTGTAGAGCTGGTTCTCATAACAGAATAATGATTACCTCGGTAATCCTTTAATTGTGGAATACATACTTACTCCACGTTGCATGGGCTTTGAAGCCAGAAATATGTGGATTTTAATTATGGCTCCACCACTTACTAATTGTGTAACCATAAGCAAGTTTCTTGATTTCACTGCCTCAGTTTCTAAAATGGAGGTGATCATGCATTCCTCAGTGGGTTATTCTAGGGGTTAAATGGGAATATCTGCACATTAGTTAGGATAGGCTAGTTTACTGCAGAAAAAACCACCTCAAGTCTTAGTAGGTTCATTTCTTGCCATGCTCCTGGTTAGGCGGCTCTCCTGGGGAGCTGTGCCATTGTGAATAATCAAGTCAAGGGACAGTCTCTTTCCATGGGGTGTTTTAAAACTCTTTGAAATTTGGTAGACAAGAAAGATATTTAATTTGTATTTATTTGGTTATTAGTGAAATAAAGCTTAAATTTATAGAAGTCATTTGTTTTTCTTCTCTTATAAATTACAGATACTTTAGTATTTTATGTAATAAAAGCTGTTTGTATTTTCTTTTATGATTTCTTCCTTTGGTCAGCAGGTACTTTTTTGAGAACAGTATCACGTATACCTTTGATATTTAACACATATTTAGTGAGTTGTATTAAGGTTTTTTTTTGGATTCAGTACCGAAATGGAAACTGAGTGAACATGTGGACACAGACACTTATTTCTGCCTTGGAGAAGATTATGGTTTTGCCAGGTTGATGATACTTAGGAACTTGAAGCAGTTAGACAATAACACAGTAGGTGCATGTCTAAGCTACTGTTATCTTCTCTACCAGTCACCTGTCCTCGTATGACATTTATCCTTTTTTTTTTTTCTTTTTTGTCTGTGCCACAAGGCATGAGGGAACTTAGTTCCTGGACCAGGGGTCAAACCCGTGCCCCTGTAGTGGAAGCACGGAGTCTTAACCACTGGACCACCAGGGAAGTCCCTACATTGGTCTTGATTGATGGGAAATTTGATGAATGTTGATATCAAGTTACGGGCTTGGTGTCTTCTCATTTACTTTTCCCCCACTGCCCCAGACCTAATCCTTCCCCATACTGCATCAATTCTGTCTCAGGAAATCTCTCAAATCTGCCCGTTATTCTCTATCCCTATCACCTCTGCCTTGTCCAGAACCTAGTATTTGGTCTGTCTTTTGAAATAGCCTCCTTTCCTTCAGGCGCCTCATAATCTTGCCCATCTTCCACATCACTCTCAGATTATTGTGCAGAAGTGCAGTGCTGATCAAGCCGTTTGTAGGCTTAAATGCTTGTCTTGGCTCCCCAGGCCCTGCAGGGTACACCCAGCTATTTAGCTTGGCATTCAAGTTCCTTCAGAATCTGGCCCCTGCCCACATATCTGGCTTCACCACCTACTACTCCCTTCCTCATGAGCTAGACACTTATCTAAATGAATTCAAAGTCTGCAGATATAGGACCTCCTTTCATGGCTCTGTGCCTTTGTAGTATAGTACAGGGATTGAGAGAGCCTGGTCTTTGATGTCAGACCAACCTGTTCCAGCAGTGAAATCTCTAAGCCTCAGTTTCCTCATCTGTGAAATGGGAGCAAAAATAGTGCCTACTTCTTAAGGCTATGAGGAATAAATGAGCTAATTTCTACAGAACAGAACCTGACACATAATCAGTCCTTGATAATTATTAGCTATTAGTTGTAATTGTACATGCTGTTTTCTCTGCAGGAAATTCCCTCTGCTATCACTTTTCCTCCACTGAGAGTTCAGCTTATCTTTCAACTCCTGTTTCAGCATCACATCTGTGGTCAAGTCTTCCCCTGCCTCAGGCTTCCTCTGTGGCTGCATGGTTTGGTTCTTGTCTCTGTAGCAGCAAGTATTACCCTGTACTGTAAATTAGCTCAACTCTCTTGTTTTACTATGAACTCATATAGCACAGGGGCCTTTAGCAGGTCGATCAGCTAGTGTTTACTAAGCATATGTAAATGAATACTGTTCTTGCCCTAAGTAAGATTACGGACTCAATGAGAAAAAAGGTATACCTAGTGAGTCTATGAGTAGTGGCGGTGTTGGTAGTTACCTAATTGAATCTTGGGGGCAGAAAAGGCCTTGTCTTATTCAACTTGATATCCATAGCAACTAGTCTGACTCACAGTAAAGTGTTTCCTAAATGTTGAATGTATAAATGATTTAATTTTTTTTGAGATGCTCCTTATAGACAACAGTCTAACCTGGTCTCCTCTAGGAGCAGCCTAATTCTTCTTAAACATGCGTGGATTTTTCACTGTAGCATAAGCAAGCAGATTAGAGTTCATCAATTAGTTTTCTCCTTAAGTTCCTTCTCAGTTTGTTTCTTTTAGATCTGTTAGGACTTCTTATAAAATCTGGAGCCAATTTGAAATCTAGAGGGAGGGAGAAGAGAGACCTGGACTGGAAAGAAGAAAGAAGAAAAGTATAGGAGTGACTTATCTTTTGTCATGATCATTTTGGTTCCCTGGGTTAATAGAAACAAAAAAAGCAAAAGCGAAAAACAAACAACAAACCTCAGCATCCACACCACAATTTGTGGTTCTCAAACTATGAGGTTTCAAAGGATTGGAAAATAATATGGCTTCACTGAGACTGGAAAGCCACAGAAACTTCACAGGTACACAGATTGCAAACCTGAAACTCTGCGATAACCCCTGCAAGTAGAATAGACAAGGCACTTTGTTTAATAAATCTGCTATGACATTTCTTTCTGCTGCCCAAAGAATGCTGAAGTCTCAGTAGCTGCCCTGCGTAATTTTTAGGCTTATTGTGACTGAGCAGATGCTTTTGCAAATTCCATTAGCACACGTTGGGGAATGAGTTGCTTGTGTAAAAGCTTTGCTTTTTGGATGAATTGAGAACAACAGCAGCAATAACAGTTGTTCTTTATTGAACACCTAGTGTGTTCAGGCTGGGTCCTGGGCTGAGTGCTTTTACATGTATCATCTCATGTAAACTTTTATTACAAATGAAGATACTGAGGTTCCGAGAAGCTAACTAACTTGCTCCAGGTCCTATGGTTAGTAAGTGGTGAAGGTGGGGTTGACCCAGGCTCTGGGTAGTGTTGTAGTATGTATTTTACCTTCAGTGCCAATTCAGTGAATGTTTATAGGGGCTTTGAGTTTATTTCACCATCTTTTGAGTCTAGACAGCTTCCTAACAATCTCCTGATGGAGCTCTCTTTTAGCTGTGTTATTTTTATTTGTTCCTTCCTCAGAGTTTCCTTTGTGACAGAGGAACTAGAGGATATAGAGGGGCCACAGAGACTGGGGAAATAAGAAGGTTCTAAGTCTGCCTCTAACAGCCTTTTGATCCTGGGCAAGTCACATGACCACAGCCCTCTTTGCTGAGAAACCCACATGTCCCTTTGAAGGTGGGAGTGAAGGAGAGGAGTGATAGAGTTAGATTTACCCTTAGGCTAAGCTTCAGGGCCCCTTCAAGGCTCTGGGAAGAGGTTCTGGCATGTTTGTATTTATAATTTATATTCATTTTCTTAAAGAGACCCACAGATTATATAAGCTTCAGGCTGCCCAGCCAGCATGCCCCCTGGGGTGGTGTTGGAATCCAAAAGAGATAAAGTTCGTGAATGCATTTTGTAAAGCAGAATGCGCTGTACACATGTGGCAAAACTATTATTGGTATCATTAGTAATTAGATAACAGCTTGAATCAAGGAAACCTATCTTGGGGACTGGTGGGAGAAAAAAAAGTTTAGATTTGAGGCAAGCAGAGGGAACCCATTAAGCTTTCCAGCAGATGACTGGGGAAAGTTATGATATCTCCTCCCCAGGAGGAACATATTCAGCTGTTTGTGAGAATTTAACACATGCTTATGCCTGAGGGTTGGGAATTGGATGAGTTCTCTATTTCCTGGATTCCGGGAAAAGTGGAGAAAGGCATTTTTCTAATTGAACAGAGTAGATTTACAAGTGTTACCAGGATCCCATTACAGAAAGCTGCAGTTAGATCCTGGTTATTAAAAGGGTCATTGTTCAATTTATGGATTATCCAGATCCTGTTGGTCCCTGGCCAGTCTGATGTACACCTTTTATGCGTTTTACTGCCAATTAGCACTTCCACCAGAGCCTGGAAAGGGAGAGGAGCTAAACTCCAAATTGGTTAATTCCTTTCCTTGTTAGCAGCTTTGTCAAGGTATGTCAGCAGGAAGGTAAAGAAAATAGCTCAAATGCGGTGAAGAGATTATCTGTGCTTTCACTGTTGTTTTCTTTCTTCCTCAACTCAAGAATTAAGAGTAGGCCCTGCTTCTGATTTTAACTTGATTTCAAGTCACTAAATCAAAGATCTTGGCCTAGGGCATCCAGGGACTTCAATAAACAGCAACCTTGGCGTAGGTAACATTTTCAGAGAGCCTTTTGCCCACACCCCATATCTCCAGGCCTGTCTCTCATTTCCTGTGTGATGTGGAGGGGTGGAGACTCACAACTTCTGGTACATGGGAGACTGGGGGAAAGTTAACTCCTAAAGAGATGCTCAGGGGCCAGGAAAAGAGAGGTCCTGTACTTAAGTCATTCTAGTGTTTGTGTAAAAAAATGCGTGTGTCTCTACATATACATAGTAAATATAAATAGAAATGTGCGCCCACATTCATTCAATCATATCTTAGTATTTATTGAGGTTTGAAAACTCTTGCATGTAAAAGCCTTTTCTGGAAGGGATTTCTCTCTAATTTCAAAGGCTGTTGTGTTTCCTAGGGAATTTCTTAGCTGTGCATTTACTGGACACGAAATAAAAACTTTGGTCAGTTATGAAAACTCTATTTGCATCTTGCTCTGAGAAGATCAAGATCACAAGGGAATTGGAAGTAAAACGTGTATGTCCTGCATTGGGAATGAGTCATAATGTGCAATTAAAATGTACATGTGGAGCTCATCTTAGATTTTAAGGATTGGAATGAGCAAGCGACTGTCCTGGGACAATTCTCCTCCTCGGGACAAGTGGAATACCCACCTGTGGAGAGCAGGGCTACGATTCCTGGTATTGTTGTTTGGTATTCTTGGCCCCAACAGTGTGCCTGACTAAAGAAAGAGATGTGAAAGTCTCTCTCTGTGAAGGGCTTGCCTTACCAATCAGGGAAAATGGTAACCAGGAAAGAAGGGCTGTTCTCTACGGTGTGGGCAGGAAGAGGACTGTGGCTTGCAGAGGTCAGAGCTACACAGACTCTGAGTCAGATTCCAGCTTTGTAATGAGTTTGAGTAATGACAATAATACCTTTATTTAATGCTCTGTAACAGTGCAGTCCAGGAGAAATATAATGCGGGCCACTTAGGTAATTCTACATTTCTAAGAGCCACATTAAAAAGAAAGCAAAAAAAAATGAAAGCAAAAAGAAGTAGGCAGAATTTACTTAATAATATATTTTATTTAACACAATATATCCAAAACATTTTCGTGTCAATATGTAATCAATATCAACTTATGAATGAGCTATTTATATGCTTTTTTCATGAGTCTTCAAAATTCTGTATATATTTTGCCATTACAGCATATCTCAATTCGGATGCTAAATTTTCATCACAAATACTTGATCTCTATTTAGATTTTATAAAATGTACAGTTGAAAAAAGTAGATTCACATGTCTAAGTTGCTCCAGAGATGCTTAAAAGTTTTCTAAGAGTTGTATCGAGTATCAGGTTTTACATGTAAATGAAAGAAAATAAAATGAAATAAAAAATGTGGTTCCTCAGTCACACCAGCCATGTGTCAAGGGCTCGACAGCCAAATGTGGACAGTGGCTACTGTACAGGACATCGTGTTCATGCAGGTAGTCATCCTTAGCACCAGGAGAGACTGCTAAACGTAGAGGCAATGAGAACAGTGTACGGGGACCTGGGGGAAAGGATTGCCTACGGGGTAGGGATCAGAAGGGGAGGACACCTCAGTTCGTCAGACTCTTGGCACCCAAAGAAAAAGCAAATGAAGGGCAAGTAATGAGTGCCAGACCCAGGGATACACATTTGAGCCTTTGATGAACCCTTGAGATTTCATCTGAAATGGAGTCCTAAGCTTTTCCATATCCTGAGCCTGATTGGCCCCCCAGATGTTGAGCAGCTGTGAATTCTCCCAAGAGAGTGCTGCTTTGGTCTCAGTGTGGTCGTGTGAACTCCTGGAGGCTTTGAGATCAGAGACAGACTTTATACACTTTTATTTGTATAGTTCCTTTGCTCTAGGAGGGAGGTACACATATGGCAGCAATTTAGACATCCAGAATAAACCACATGTCTTCTTGCAAGTCAAGAGAGGTGATTGGAGTTCCTTTCTACAGTTTGCTTATTTTTTGACTGTTTATTTGTGTCTATAAAGTCAGCAATATGCTAATAGACGTATGTCCAATGGTGCTTAGAGCACATCGAGCCAAGCACTCCATGTGGAAGAGGAGACTGAAGCCTAGAGAGGATAAGTAACTCCCCAAAGTCACATAGTGGGACTGGAATCAGACTCCAAAGCTTGATCGCTAAGTCTGTTGCTTCTCACATATAAGCTGACCACAATGCTGCTCAACTTGAACTGCACCAGGACCCCCTGAAGGGCTTGTTACACCAGAGATTGCTAAGCCCCCACCTCCAGAGTTTATGATTCCATAGGTCTGGGCTGGGGTCCAAGAATTTGCATTTCTAACAAGCCCCCAGGTGATGCTGTTGATGCCCATCTGTGGACCAGCCACACTTCAAGTAGCCCTACCGTACTACATCCTGCTCAATAAATAGCTGCTGAGTTACGAAAGGCTTCAAACCCATGTATTCCCCAACCAAAACTAACTAGAAATTTAAGTCAAGTGCATTCTAATTACATTTTTAAGCATTGTAATCATTTGATTTCTGCCCCCATTGTTCTCATTAAACCCCGAGCTTTCTGATGCTATGGGACTCAGGCCACCATGACTGTTGAAATGCACGTGCCTCTGTGCCTGGCAGCAAGGGGCTGGGTCTGAAATGAACCCGTCACTGGTGGCGTCCCTCTTGCATGTCTAGAAACTCTGTTTCTTTCAAATCAGTTTCAAAATCAGTTTATGATGATTTATGAACCAGGAATTTGCTTCCTGCTGATTGTATGTCAAATCCTTTCTCACTCTGTGCCCCCTGTTTCTCTGCTGGCTAACAAGGAGCCCTGGGGGTGCAGGAAACAGCTTCTGTAGTCAGATTGTACTGGCTTTGGTCATGGAAGTTAATGCGTTAGTGCTAGAGTTCACTATCTTAATTATTGATTTAGTGTCATATTTTAAAAGTCATTATTTAAGGGTTAGGAATGGGGAAAATGAAGCCTGGTGAAAGATGATAGCTATTTTTTTTTTTTTAATGTTGATTCATAGCCTAGTTTGGGATTTTAATAAGTAACAAAAAGCATTGGAAACTGCTGATTTAATCTCTTCTTATAGGCTCATATTGGCTTAAAAAAGAAAATAAATCTCTAAATTTTTGCTTTCTCCTGGATCTCCATTTATGTGCCTTTGTTTATGGTGGAACCCATTTTTCTGATTTCCCCCCTTTCATCTTTGGCCTCCTAGCCCCTCTCCAGTACAGGTGTTATAGAGATCATTAGCTAGTACAGTTGCCCCTTGGTATCCAGGTATCCACATGTCCGCCAGGGATTGGTTCCAGCACCCCACAAGTAAAATCTAATGCTCAGGTCCCTTATATAAAATGGCATAGTATTTGCATATGACTATGCACATCCTTCCATATGCTTTAAATCATCTTTAGATTACTTATAATCATTAATACAATGTAAATTTAATGTAAATAGTTGCCAGTACAAGGCAAATTCAAGTTTTGCTTTTGGGAGCTTTCTGGAATTTGAGTGTTTTTGAATATTTTTGACTCACGGACAGCAGAACCTGAAGACAGCAGAACCCACGGACAGCAGAACCAGGTTCAGCTGACTATGTCTAAAGAACCGTCCTCTCAGCCCTGTACAAGGGAAGCCTTATAGAACTCTGTTGCCAAGCAGGGAAAGCTGTCTTTCAGAGTCCCGAGATAGAAGCCATTCCAATAGGAATAATTCTTCTCTGGGAAATGTGAGTCTTTTCTACTCCTGGTGTGAAATCAGTGGTGTGGCGTTCCTGACAGCCCACGGTTGTCACCCCACACACCTTTGCCATGGCCTAGAGGCTGACTTTACTATTAGTCGCTCTTTTATTGCTGACCTTCTCAACCACGTCTTCCTTTCTTTCTCACTTAAGTTCTCGGAGAAAATTCATTCCCCAGCAGCAGCAGATAACTGAACCAATGACACCTTACGCCTGTTTTCTTATTTATTTTTCTTTACATTCTTTCAGTTGGGAGTAAGAGAATCTTTCTCTCCTACCCTGGTTTATGTCACTTAATTATTTGTTCCTTGGCTGGTTTAATGTTTATTTAATTCTGCCATGCTGTTTAACCCTAGTGGCCTGGTTGATTGCTTGAACTGAACCAAGATTTCTGCATGTGACTTCCAACTTGTGGGTAAATTAGGGTTTGTTTTTTTCTCACCCATCCTGGACCCTTGATACTAAAATCTTACTTAAAGAAATGACGTCCAAACCAAATGCCACTCTAGATTTCTGTATTGGAACAATTGAAATTCACTATATATGTTTCCAAATTTGCATAGGTCTGTGTTTGACCTTTTTTCCCTCTTACCTTTGGGAAGTTTAATTATCAAGCATTTAGAGAGAAGCAAAGTACTGTGGGTGAGAGGATGGTAAAGGGAATGGAGATAAAATAGAAGCTGAAGATTTTAATTCCTTTTGAAGGGAAATTAGGGTCTGTATGAATAATAGTAATTGTAACAATAGCTTACATTTATTGAGTACTTGCAGCTACTGTGTCGGGGCTTCATAGTTTTTTATTAGCTCATTTAATCCTGACAAGTACCTCATAAAATAGGTACTATTATACATTCCCATATAGATGAGGAAATTGCAGCTTGGAGAGGTTACTTAGAGAGGCTATGTAACCTCCCCAAGGTTGTACCACTATTAAAGGAGGGGGTAGGATTTGAATCCAGGAGTTTGGCCAAAGAAAATATTCCTATACTCATACATGGGCAAACCTATTTGAAACTTGCCCACAATAATTTAATAACTTAATGACAAAATAATATCAGTAAGCTTTTTGAGCACTTTATTGTAGGTACTGTATTTAAGGCATATACATGACTTCCTTTAACAGTCAACAATCCTCTTAGAAAAATACTATTATTATCATATCTATTTTACCTGGGAGGAAACACTGAGGCTTGCAGAAAACTTTAGTTCTTTGCCCAAGGTCCTTGGGCTAGTGAGTGGAAAATTTGTCTGACCATATTACTTTACAGTTATTGTTATTAGCTAGCATTTACTATATGCAGTAAGGGCCAGGCACTATTCTCAACACTTTACACTTATTGATTCATTTAATGCCCATTTTTCAGATAAGGAAACCAAGGCACAGAGTGGTTAGATAAGGTCACCAAACCATTTTTGGCAGTAGTGAGACTGGAACGCAGGCACTTTGGCTCCAGGGTCTGTATCTGTAACAACCTTGCACAAGGCCACAAATCCCCCCTCCCCCCCCACTTTGGCGTTCTACCTCCTAGTGTAGAGAATCACTTAGGACTATTGAAATCCATTCCAGTATCAAGTCAACCCACTTCAAAGGAGCTTGTGGAGATTAAAAAAAAAATTGCTTGATTTTTGATGAGATAAACTGAATTAAAAAATAAATTTGTTGAGTTTTTTGGGTTTTTTTTAATGCCTTTGAAGATTTTTGAATCAGATACATTTAGAAGACCCACCAGGTCAAGTCAGACCTGGTGGAATTAGTTTCCTTGCGGAGGTGGAATTTGTAATTGAGCATGAGACAGTCATTCTGACTGGGTGGGGAATGCCAGGCAGTTTTCCCTCTTGACTGATCTCCCTGTTCTCCCCTTCTTCACCTGTACCCCAGAATAACTCCATGGGGAAGCCAAAGTGCTCTTTTAAAGAGTAAATCAGGTCATGTCAGTTTCCTTATCTAGACCTTTTGGTGGCTTTCCATTTCACTTTGGATAAAATCTAAACTCCTTTCTAAGGCTCACGGTGCTCATGACCTTGCTCCTGCTTATTTTTGAGAAATCATCTCCTGCATCTTGGTCCCCTGCTTATTTTCATTCCATCCAGTTCTGGACCATGCCAAGTTCCTTCCTGCTTCAGAGCCTTTGGGCTGCTATTCCCCTGCCTGCCATACTTTGCCCCCAGGTTCTTTTATTTCTTCCTACCTTTCATGTCCCAAATTAAAGTTTACTGCCTTGGACAGGCCTTTGCTGATTTATACCAATGAGATAGAACTCTTCTTGATATTCCCTATTATGCTTTCCTGTTTATTGTGTGCATAACACTTTCTTAATGTATGAATACATGCTTATTTGTTTGTTTGCCTGTCAGTCAGAAGACTAAAAGGGCAGAAATCATGGTTATTTTGCTTATCACTGTGTATCTAGCTTCTAGCATAGTATAGTCTACAAACGAATGAATGATTTAATTAATTAATTTCAGGCAAAAAGAATAGTAGGTACAAAGATAGGGTGGCATGAAGGAAGAGGTCATTTTGGGGAACAGTGAAAAGTTGTGGGTAACTGTCACTGAGTTCGTTTTGGGAGCCGGAGGAGATTATATAGTTGGAGTCAGATCGTGAAGGACCATGTAGGTCCTACAAAGTAGTATGGACTTTATCCTTTAGAAATGAGGAAACACTAATGGGATTTAAACAGATCATTAAATGTGGTGGAGATATTGGGTCAGAGGGAATATTCCGTTGTCTTATTTTAGAGTACTTGGAGTCCTTGGATTAACTCTGGTCATTGTCGTTGGTATTTGGAAATTACTTGTCCCAATTATGATTTTGCTACAGTGATTGCACAGGCAGAATTTCAAATAGAATGCTGGAAACGAAAATGTGCCAAAGATGTAAGTCTGCTGGTTTATAGCAGAGCTTGGTGTTTTATCTGTCATTACCTAACCGGTTATATTCTGGGAGAAAATATTTGCAAATCATATGTCTGATTGGTTAATATACAAAATATATAAAGAACTCATATAACTTGATAGCAAAACAAACAAACAAAAACAAACAATCCAATTAAAAAATAGGCAGAGGATCTGAATAGACATTTTTCCAAAGAAGACATATAGATGGCCAACAGGTACATGAAAAGGTGCTCAACATCACTAATCATCAGGGAAATATAAAGCAAAACAGTAATGAGATAATCACCTCACACCTATACCTGTTAGAATGGCTGTTAGATAAGATAAGATAAGAAATCACAAGTGTTGGCGAGGATGTGGAAAAAAAGGAACCCTTGTGCACTCTTGGTGGTATAGTCACTGTGGAAAACAGTATGGCGGTTCCTCAAAAAATTAAAAATAGAGCTGCCATATGATCCAGCAATCCATTTCTGGGTATTTATCCGTAGGAAATGAAAATACTAACTCGAAAAGATACTTGTACCTCCATGTTCATTGCAGCATTATTCACATATTTGGACATTGCTTGTTCTAAATATGGTGGCCTTAATGATTACACAGCCAGAATTTCTCCTAGAAGGCTGTAAGATAGAACTTGGCAGTGTCATTTCTCTCCCTGGGTGTGGTACAGTCAGTCACATTTAAGATACATGTTCCTTGAAGTCAAGGAGCTGGGCTGGGGTCTTGTACTGGCCCAAGTTTGTGTGTCCATGCTTTAATGAGAGTGTGTCATCTGTAAAATCTTTACAGTTTGGATAAGCAAATACGTCAATCCATTTGAAAGTGCTAATAAATGTAAAATATTGTTGGCAAATGAAGCTACTACTACAGGTGTTGAAATTTTCATTTAGCCTGGGGAATCCTAAGTTTAGAAGTAGTCTTTTGACCCCTTAGATCATTGAATGCACAGTTTAGGTTCTTCTTGATATGGATGAACAGGTAGTGCTTGTAATATTAAACTGTAATTTTGGACGGGTGAGGTACTTCTGGCCCATTGCGCATTAAATGCCTGCCGTTTCCTGGACCTGACTTAGAGTGTGGTTTCATATTACTGCCCTTGAGGCACCTGTTTATATAGGAGTACTGAGCTCCAGACCTCAAGCCAAGCACCACATATGTATATTTATCAGTTAAAGCTTCAACACCCCTGTGACTCTGTTTTGTAATCTCCCTGTAAATTTGTATTGTTAATGAGGAAATGTGGGCTTAGAGAAATTAAGTGCTTGAGGTCCAAGAGTTAGTGGATCTAGGGTCAGGGAGTCCAACGCAGTTCTGACTCCAAAACCCTTGCTCTTCACCCCAGCCCTGTCCTAGACATAATGTTGTCCTATAGACAGGTCAGAATGGTAGGTAGGAACAGAGGGAGATCTCCTTTCCTATAGACTGTACATAAAAATGTCTCTCAAGCCATTTTGTCTGAAGCCCATCTTTCTGTCTTGGGTTCACTTCTATTTTTAGAGATACTTTGTTTTGCCTAATAGATTTTTCTTTTTTTTTTTTAGTAAATATTGCAGGCATCAGTCTTTTGTAAACTGAATCATAGTTAAATAAAGAAGTTTGCTATTTAAAGGACCTTGTGGTTAATCCCTTGGTAAAGAATTGTTTTGTAATTGAATATCAATGCCCTAGTTATACTGTTTTTAACTTGACTTTCAAAAAAGTAACAATTGACAAAAGCTAATATTTTTTGATATGTAACAGGTTGTCTTATAAGCATTTTTTTTCTTATATTATATGGGAGTTTCTAATTTGATGCTCACAACAGCTCTGCAAGATGGGTGCAATTATTTTGTCAGTTTTACAGAGGAGGAAACTGAGATACATGGAGGCTAGATGAAGGGACAGCTTCATGGCATGTGACATGTATGATCACACAACCCCATGCTCAGAAGGGCCACACTTGATTTACTGTTCTGCAGTTGCTGTCTAAAAATTCTTCATAATTTTGAACAAGGGGCTCCACATTTTAATTTTGCACAGGGTCCTGCAAATTATGTAGCTGGTCCTGCCTAGGTGAGCTGTCCAAGGTCACCCGATGGTCAGTGGCAGAGTTGGCATTCAACCGCGGACTGCCTGGCCTTAAGCTTACACGATTCCATTTACATTCCCTGGTTTCCCATATCTCATATTCTTAAAGCAAGGTCCCTCCTCCACCTTGTTTTTCTTTGGGCCTGTCTTTAGAGGCAGGTGGTTTGATGGATCTCGGTTCAATCCTTTCGATTTGTGCTTTGTTGGGCCGAGTGTCTGATACATACAATTTCCCCATTAGGTTTGTAGAAGAGCAGTAGGGAAGATTTTGAAGATATGACAAGAATTGCACATCCTTGCCATAGTGAAAAGTCATAGCCTAAAAATAAATAGGAGTAACATGGAATCATTGTAACATTTTTGTTTTGCACAACTCTCCTGGGGGGAGGGAAAGAAAAGAAAAAGAAAGCCCCAATGTATGTGAAAGGAAGGCAGTCCCTCAGACTGCTTATCTGCATGCGGTGCTCTGGGGACTAGTGACACTTAATTACCACATACAGTTTTATGGACTGTTTTATGAGAAGCTGGTTTTTAGCCTTTCATGGATTGCTGTAAAGGGAAATAGAGAAAGACAGAAGAGGATTTCTATCACTTTGGTAAAAAGACTGTCCCTCTGTGGTCTATGCCTAGAACCTGAGACTGCCTGCGTTCCCTTTCAGCATTTCCTGAGCACTTTCTGTGAAGAGGTAGAGGCCAGTAAGACCCTGGAGCTCGACGATGGAAAAAAGCGTGACACGGTGTAGTCACCACAGGGCACCTAGGGCTCTGACAGAGGCAGGCATCGGCCACAGGAGCCCCAGGAAAGCAGCCGCTGGCAAAGTTAAGAGGAGTCTAGGAAGATCAGGGGAATTATCCAGGTGGAGAAGCGAGAGAGCATTCTAGACAGAGGGAACAGCAAGAATGAAAGCGTGGAGATGAGGGAGAAAATGGTCAGGGTGAACTGTGAATATCTGGTCCTGGCTGAAGTGTTGGAGATGGTGTTGGAGAGGTAGGTGGGGACCAAATACTGATGAACTTTGTATGCTACGTTAAGGAGTGTGGATTTCTACCCGAGGTATTAGGGATGATAATGATAACAGCCAACATTTACTGAGGGCTTCTCCATAAATTATAAATATCCACGTAGTCCCTGGTAACATGTGTACCTGTTTGAGTGATGTGTGTGCACACTCACGACGTGAAATGACTGGGGACTCAGGTCAGTTAGGTCCTCACTCTACCATTTACAGCCCTGGGATCTGGGAGCAGGCAGCTAACGTTCTGAACCTTTGTGTCCCTGTCTATAATCTAAATCATATCTGCCTCACTGACTGTTGGCAGGAACAGTATGAAGTAAGACTGTATACTTTGTATAGATAAAGTTTATTGTGTAAGTTTTCTCTAGTGTAAGAAATTTTATTTACTACTTTACTTTTTTGGGGGGTAACATTCATGGCAACTTTGTATATCATTTCAAAGCCGGGGAGTTCTGGAGTTCTAGAGGTGAACTGTGTGGTTAATTAGTTGCCTTTTACAAAGACTGGGTGAATCATTGCCCTAATGGGCTGTGGGGACGAATAACAGTTTCCTCCAGGCAGTGGGTCAGACTTCTCACTGGGTGTGATCTTGGACACATCACTTAACCTCTCTGAGCTACCGTTTCCTCCTGGAAAATGAAGACAAAGCTGCCTACTTGTAAGGACTAATGTGAAGAAGATTAAATGAAATATTTGATGTAAAGTGCTTGACACATAGTAGGTGTTCAAAAATAGTAACTATTATTATTTTTATTCCTGAAAAGAAAGGCGATAGTATTCTGGTGTTGAGTGTTGGAAGAGTAGGGCACGGGTGTCAGAGGTGTTTTATATACTTTCTTTCCTCTTCTCTCAGTTGTCCCCTCCTTCCCTCATCTCCAGTCGTTTTCTCCCCTCAAGGTGGAATGAAATTGGATGTCTTGTAAATGTGGAGCAGACTTTGTCATAGTGCCCTCAGACATGCCCTTCCAACACTCTGACAAATGAATCAAAACATGAACAGCCAAGGGTGGTTGGTTGAATTTTCTAAATTTTCATCCCCTCACGAGCGGGGATAGTGCCAACTCTGCCTGGTGAACTCAGCCCAGACAGATTGAAGGAGCTGGCACTGCTGGGAGAGGGCTTGGTTACCTAGGAAACATTCACCTATGCTGATGACAAAGGGACCGTCACCGCCACCTGACACATGCAGACGTGTATCAAGTTATGGGGAGATGGAAAGAAACAATTTCCCTTGAAATGAGGTAGATGCAGCTGTTAATTTCTTTTGAATAGCAGCTAATTTTCTGTTTTCAGAGAAGCAGGATAAAGCTTAAACTTTAACTTCTGGCTAAATATACTCAGTTTGTGAACCTGGCAAAGCCTCTTAAGAAAAAAAAAAAAAACCCAGTCCTGGCACTGGTCTGTTAGGCTTCCTGTCTTTCAGCAGCTTATTGCATTCATTTTACTGCTTTGGGGGATTAGAAAGTAGTCTCTGAAGGCTATTTCTTTAATGACTTGGAATATTAATGTGGAAAATTTGCTTGTTGGACAATACAGTGACTACTATAGTTTTTGCCTATAATTGGCTATTGGGTTTTTCACTCCCTGAAGTCTTTTTTTTTTTTTTTTTAATGTTTTCTTTCTTGTGAAGGATAATGCACATTAAGAAAAGTGCATAAAACAATTAAATAGCCTAATGATTTATCATAAAGTGAATGTTTGTGAATGAAAAATGTTGCCTGCCATCTCAGTAAACAAAGGAAGTTGCAGTCAACAAGCCATCACATTACAGCTGCCCCCGACAGTGAGCCCAGAGGGAACTCAAGGATGGAAACAGGATGCCCACCATCAAGCCATCAGTCACTGCAGCCATCCCCCAACAGTGTATTCTGAGGAGACTCAGGATGGAAAACACAGCATACTGGCCCCCGAGAGCTGTGGTACATATCAAAGGAATGATTTCAATGAGCCCAGACTTTTTCATCTTCCTATACATAGAAAAGCGCTCAAATCATTAACTTGAGATGTCTGGTTTTCTTTAATTAACAGTAATCTTTTGATGTTCTGACTGCCTGGGTTTTGCTTCAAAACTCCTCTATATCCTGGCTCCTCCCTCACCTCCTAAGAGCTGTCCCTCAGAGCTACCTGAGAGCTGTCTCCTGGACATAAGTCCTCAGAAAGTCCGCTGAATAAAACATAATGCTCAACTTTTACGTTGTGCATTTTTTTTCATTCGACATGTTCATGATTGTTACTGACACTGAGGTTCCAGAAGCACCCCTCCTATTACCTCCTCTCACTCCCAAGGAGATCACTGTCTTGACTTTATAAAGAAAAGCAAAGAAATTATTACTAGAAGTTTTGTTACCTAAACATATATTTCTAAACACTGTGGTTTAGTTTTGTATCTGTTTTGAATTTCATATACCTGGAGTCATAAAGTAAAATATTGTTTTTTGTTTGGCTTCTTTTTTCCCAGCATTTTGTATCTGAGGTTCTTCCCTCTTGTGCTGTGTAGCTGTTATTCATTCACTTGCTACATTTTATTATCGGAATATACTACAGTTTCTTTACCCATTTGGCCATGGGTGGATATTTGGGGTGCTTCCAGTTTTTAGCTATTATAAATAATGGTGTTATGAACATTCTTGCACATGTCTCTTGGAGCACAGATGCAGGTGTTTCTGTCGGCTGGAATTGTTGGGGCATAGGATAAATGTATATTCAGCCTTAGTGGCGTTAAACAATACTTTTTAAAAAAAAGTAAAATCATTACTCTGATACAAATATAAAATAAACATGTGTCAGAGATTTCTTTTGACGCATCAATTAATGAGAAAACCAGTAAGATGTTACAACTAGTTCAAAGGAGTATTGAAAGACCCACACATATGTAGGCAACAAGGGACGCTGAAATGAATTGGAGTAGATGCGGTGCAATCATCCATTCATTGCATTCTACCAGACACAATTCATTTACATTTATATGGATAAGAAGCATTTGTATTATTAGTAGTTTCTACAACTTAAGTAGTTGTAGAATAGCTCAAAGACAATGAAAGGCAGGATAACATCGAAGGGGCACTAACCTGGACACTCAGTACTTTTTTCTCCCCTGTTCAAAGTCTTTCACAATTTTTCCTGGCAGTAGATAATACCAAACTGTTTTCCAAAGTGATTGTTTCAAATTACTCTCCCACTAGAAGTGTACCAGAGTTCCTGTTGCTCCATATCCTTGACAACAGTTGGTATTGTCAGACTTTTAATTTTTGCCATTTGGTAGGTGTTTAGCGGTATCTCTTTGCGATCTTAATTTGCATTTCCCTGATAAGAATAAGGTTAAGCCTTTTTTCACCTGTTTATTAGCTATTTGAATTTCCCCTTATGTGAACTGCCTATTCCAGTCTTTTTCCCATTTAAAAAAAATTGGGTTACCTGTCTTTTTCCTTTTTTATTTGGTAGAAATTCTTTATATATATTCTGTACATTAATATATTATATATTTTCCAATTACATGTGTTACAGAGATCTTCTCCCACTTTTTGGTTTGCCTTATGCTTTTACTGGTGTGTTTTGATGAACAAAACAATTTTAATACAGCCCAGTTTATACTCCTATTTATAGTTAATGATTTTTTAAAATCTCTTCTTAAGAAGTCTTTGATTACCCAGATTTCTTGAAAATATTTTAGTATATTAACTTTCAGAAACTGTATTATTTTGCCCTTCAAATTTAGATTTAAAAACCATTTCAAATTTTTTATTTCTGTTTGATGTGAAATAAAGTATCCATCGCCCCTCCCCCAATTTGGTATTCAGTTTTCCTGGCACCACTCATTAAAAAGAGTGTCCCTCCATTCACACCCAGCGGGGGCACCTTGGTCATACACCAAGTGTTCATATATGTTTGGATCTATTTCTGGGCCTTTTTGTTAAATCCCATAGATTTGCTTGACTATTTTTACCACAACACCGCACTGTAGTGTTTTTATAATAAGTTTTATAATGTCTTTATTTCTGATAGAGCCAGCACTTCTACCTGTTGTTATTTTAAGACTAAGTCTAACCCTTTATATATCCTTTTGAATTTTAGAATTAGCTCATCAAATTCCACAAAAACTAAGGAATTTTATTTGTGGTTTTTCAGACTGCATTGAATCCTCAGAAATTTCACTCCTAGGTGTTTATCCTAGAGAAATGAAAATATATGTCCACGAAAGAGTTGTAAATGAATATTTATAGCACTTTATTCATAATTGCTCAAAACTAGAAAGAACCAATATGTTTGTACATTGTAAAACTACCAAGCATTGAAAAGGAGGGAGCTACTGATATACCCAGCAACATGGGTGCATCTCAAAAACAGTGCGCTGAGCAAAAGAAGCCAGACACAAAAGAGGACATACTGTGCAACTCCATTTATAAGAAGTTTTGTAACAACCACAACTACTCTGTAGCGATAAATATTAAATCAGTGTTTGACTGGAGTAGAGAGTAGAGGAGATTGGTGGGGGGAATGAACTGCACGGGACATGGGGGTACTGATTGGGGTGGTGATTATAGAGGTCATCAAACCGTACTCTAAAAATGCATGTATTTGATATGATGTATACAAATGATGTATTTGTATCCTATGCTTTAGTAAAGCATAAAACATTCTTTTTTCAACCTTCATTAACTCTATGTAGACCTGTTTGGGAAGAACTGACGTTTTTACAAATTGGATTTTCCAACCTATGAATATGGTATATATCTTCAAGTATTATTGTCTTTAAATTCTCTCAATAATATTCTATTGTTTTCTACATAGAGGCCTTTCACATCTTTTAAAGAATTATTCTTAGGCACTTATTTTTAGATATTCTTGAGTATTTTTGATGTTATTATGAAAAAATTTCATTTTGTTTAGAGCTGGTATATAAACATGCAATTCATGTTTGTATATTGATTTTTTTTTTATCCAGCAATCTTGCTAAACACACTTATTGCCATTTATCTAGATTTTTTTGATTTCTGCATCCATAGTACTATCATCTGCTAAAAATGACACTTTTATTTCTTCTTTTTAATTATTTTATCTTTTATATCATTTTCTTACCTGATTGTACTGGCTAGAACCAAGATGTTGATTTTAAAGAGAAAGCTTTCAAAATTTCATCAATATGTGTTGGTTTTGCAGTAGTCTTTTTTAAAAAAGATATAGTTTTAAGGAATTTTCCTCCTATTTCTATTTTGCTAAGAGTTTTAATCATCAGTGGATATTGAATTTTATTTAAGCATTCTTACATGTATTAAAATCATATGTATTTCCTCTTTAATTCTGTTAATGTGGTGAATGACATTTAAAAAAAATGTTAAACAACCATGTGTTTCTGGAATAAGCCTAATTGGATCAAGATGGATTAATCTTTTTTGTATATTGCTATGTTTGGTTAGCTAATGTTTTTTTAGGCTTTTTACCTCTGTTCATGAATGAGTGAGATAGACTTCAAATTTTTCTTTCTCACAAAGTCCATCTCAGGTTTTGGTTATTAAACTTATGTTTAAAGTGAGTTAGAAAATGTTTTCTCTTTTTCTATTCTCTGGAGATGTTTGTGTATGATCAGCATTGTTTCTTCTTTAAATTTCTGGTAGAATTACTTGGTGAAGCTTTCAAGATCTGGTGTTCTCTTTGTGGTAAAGTTTTAAATTATACATTATAATTATTTAATAGTTTAAGACTTCAGATTTCCTATTTCATTTTGTGGGAGTTTTGGAGAGGTAAAGTTTTCTGGAATTTGCCCCTTTCATCTAAATTTTCAAGATTCTTGGCATAAATTTGTTCAAAATATCTTCTTCTTATATATTTAACCTCTGTATGATCTGTAGAGATGTCCCCTTTAAAAATTTCTGACATTGGTTTTTTCCTAATCAATCATTCCAAGGGTTTATCAATTTTATTAATCTTTTTTAACATTTCCCTGGGTTGATCCTCTGTGTTGTATTGTTGTTTTTTCTTTACTCATTTCTACTCTTATCTTTTTCCATTTTCTTCTACTTTATGTTTGCTGATTTTTAAAAATGATTTCTTGAAATGGGGTGCTTTATTCACTGATTCTCAGCTTTAATCGATTGTAATTACATATTTAAATAATAAATTTCACTTTAAGCATTATTTTTATTGCATCCTACAATTTTGTATGAAATCATTTTATTATGATTCAGATAAGAGTATTTTCTAATTTCTACTGTGGATTTTCTAGCCATTATTTTGTTACTGATTTTTAGCTTCATTGCATTGTCAGCAAAGAACATACTCTGATTTCAGTACTTTAAATGTATTGAGACTTGTTTGGTTTCATAGCATATGGCCCATGTTTGCTATGCACTTTCAAATGTGTATTCTGTGGTTGATGGATACAAGGTTCTATACGTTTATTTGGCCAAGTTTACTGTTTATGTTCTTCAGATTTTCTATATCCTCACCAGTTTGTTTTGTCTTATTTGTTGTATAGGTTTCTGAGATGTGTGTTCACATCCCATGCTATGATTGTAGATTTGTCTTTTTCTTCTTGTACTTCTGTCAGTTTTGCCTTTACATATTTGGAACAATGTTAAAGAAATTTGAAATTTGGAGTTGTTATATCTTCCTGATGAATTGAACCTTTTGACATTACAAATTGACTCCCCATACACCAAATAAGAATTTTTGCCATAAGTTCTACTTTGTTTGATATTAATAAAGCCACACGAGCTTTCTTTTGGTTAGTGTTTGCCTAGCATATCTTTAAAAAAAAATCTTTTTAGTTCCCACGTTTCTATATCCATATGTTTAAATGTGCTTCTTATATATACAGCATATTATTGGATTTGACTACTTTTGTCTGTTAACTGGAGCATTTAGTTCACTTACTTTTAATGTAATCACGCACATAGTTGGGTTGAAAATTATTATTATATTAAGTGCTTTTTTTAGTCCTGCTTGTTCCATGTTACTATTTTTCTTCCCTTCTTTTGGATTGATTTTATTTGTTTGTTTACCATTCCACTTTTTCTCTCTGTTAGCATGGAATTTTTACATTCTTTTATTATTATTTTAATGGTTACATTAGAGATTTTAGTATGCATTCTTTTTTAAAAAAAATTTAATTTTTTTATACAGCAGGTTCTTATTAGTTATCCATTTTATACATATTAGTGTATATATGTCAATCCCAATCTCCCAATTCATCACACCCCACCCCCCCTCCACCACTTTCCCCTCATGGTGTCCATACGTTTGTTCTCTACATCTGTGTCTCTATCTCTGCCTTGCAAACTGGTTCAGCTGTACCATTTTTCTAGATTCCACATATATGCGTTAATATACGGTATTTGTTTTTCTCTTTCTGACTTACTTCGCTCTGTATGACAGTCTCTAGGCCCATCCATGTCTCTACAAATGACCCAGTTTCATTCCTTTTTATGGCTGAGTAATATTCCATTGTATATATGTACCACATTTTCTTTATCCATTCATCTGTCGATGGGCATTTAGGTTGCTTCCATGACCGGGCTATTGTAAATAGTGCTGCAGTGAACATTGGGGTGCATGTGTCTTTTTGAATTATGGTTTTCTCTAGGTATATGCCCAGTAGTGGGATTGCTGGGTCATATGGTAGTTTTCTATTTTTAGTTTTTTAAGGAACCACCATACTGTTCTCCATAGTGGCTGTATCAATTTACATTCCCACCAACAGTGCAAGAGGGTTCCCTTTTCTCCACACCCTCTCTAGCATTTGTTGTTTGTAGATTTTCTGATGATGCCCATTCTAAATGGTGTGAGGTGATACCTCATTGTAATTTTGATTTGCATTTCTGTAATAATTAGTGACGTTGAGCAGCTTTTCATGTGCTTGTTGGCCATCTGTATGTCTTCTTTGGAGAAATGTCTATTTAGGTCTTCTGCCCATTTTTTCATTGGGTTGTTTGTTTTTTTAATATTGAGCTGCATGAGCTGTTTATATATTTTGGAGATTAATCCTTTGTCCGTTGATTCGTTTGCAAATATTTTCTCCCATTCTGAGGGTTGTCTTTTCGTCTTGTTTATGGTTTCCTTTGCTGTGCAAAAGCTTTTAAGTTTCATTAGGTCCCATTTGTTTATTTTTATTTCCATTACTCTAGGAGATGGATCAAAAAAGGTCTTGCTGTGATTTATGTCAAAGAATGTTCTTCCTACATTTTCCTCTAAGAGTTTTATAGTGTCCAGTCTTACATTTAGGTCTCTAATCCATTTTGAGTTTATTTTTGTGTATGGTGTTAAGGAGTGTTCTAATTTCATTCTTTTACATGTAGCTGTCCAGTTTTCCCAGCACCACTTATTGAAGAGACTGTTTTTTCTCCATTGTATATCCTTGCCTCCTTTGTCATAGATTAGTTGACCATAGGTGCATGGGTTTCTCTCTGGGCTTTCTATCCTGTTCCACTGATCTATATTTCTGTTTTTGTGCCAATATCATATTGTCTTCATGACTGTAGCTTTGTAGTATAGTCTGAAGTCAGGGAGTCTGATTCCTCCAGCTCCTTTTTTCCCTCAAGACTGCTTTGGCTATTCGGGGTCTTTTGTGTCTCTATACAAATTTTAAGAAGTTTTGTTCTAGTTCTGTAAAAAATGCCACTGGTAATTTGATAGGGATTGCATTGAAACTGTAGATTGCTTTGGGTAGTATAGTCATTTTCACAATATTGATTCTTCCAATCCAAGAACATGGTGTATCTCTCCATCTGTTTGTATCATCTTTAATTTCTTTATCAGTGTCTTATAGTTTTTTGCATACAGGTCTTTTGTCTCCCTAGGTAGGTTTATTCCTAGGTATTTTATTCTTTTTGTTGCAATGGTAAATGGGAGTGTTTCCTTAATTTCTCTTTCAGATTTTTCATCATTAGTGTATAGGAATGCAAGAGATTTCTGTGCATTAATTTTGTATCCTGCAACTTTACCAAATTCATTGATTAGCTCTAGTAGTTTTCTGGTGGTATCCTTAGGGTTCTCTATGTATAGTATCATGTCATCTGCAAACAGTGACAGTTTTACTTCTTCTTTTCCAATTTGTATTCCTTTTATTTCTTTTTCTTCTCTGATTGCTGTGGCTAGGACTTCCAAAACTACGTTGAATAATAGTGGCAAGAGTGGACATCCTTGTCTTTTTCCTGATCTTAGAGGAAATGCTTTCAGTTTTTCACCATTGAGAGTGATGTTTGCTGTGGGTTTGTCGTATATGGCCTTTATTATGTTGAGGTAGGTTCCCTCTATGCCCACTTTCTGGAGAGTTTTTTATCATAAATGGGTGTTGAATTTTGTCAAAAGCTTTTTCTGCATCTATTGAGATGATCATATGGTTTTTATTCTTCAATTTGTTAATATGTCTTATCACGTCGATTGATTTGCGTATATTGAAGAATCCTTGCATCCGTGGGATAAATCCCACTTGATCATGTTATATGATCCTTTTAATGTGTTGTTGGATTCTGTTTGCTAGTATTTTGTTGAGAATTTTTGCATCTATATTCATTAGTGATATTGGTCTGTAATTTTCTTTTCTTGTAGTATCTTTGTTTGGTTTTGGTATCCGGGTGATGGTGGCCTCATAGAATGAGTTTGGGAGTGTTCCTTCCTCTGCAATTTTTTGGAAGAGTTTGAGAAGGATGGGTGTTAGCTCTTCTCTAAATGTTTGATAGAATTCACCTGTGAAGTCATCTGGTCCTTGACTTTTGTTTGTTGGAAGATTTTTAATCACAGTTTCAATTTCATTACATGTGATTGGTCTGTTCATATTTTCTATTTCTTCCTTGTTCAGTCTTGGAAGGTTATACCTTTCTACGAATTTGTCCATTTCTTCCAGGTTTTCCATTTTATTGGCATAGAGTTGCTTGTAGTAGTCTCCTAGGATGCTTTGTATTTCTGTGGTGTCTGTTGTAACTTCTCCGTTTTCACTTCTAATTTTATAGATTTGAGTCCTCTCCCTCTTTTTCTTGATGAGTTTGGCTAATGGTTTATCAATTTTGTTTATCTTCTCAAAGAACCAGCTTTTAGTTTTATTGATCTTTGCAATTGTTTTCTTTGTTTCTATTTCATTTATTTCTGCTCTGATCTTTATGATTTCTTTCCTTCTACTAACTCTGAGTTTTGTTTGTTCTTCTTTCTCTAGTTCCTTTAGGTGTAAGTTTAGATTGTTTATTTGAGATTTTTCTTGTTTCTTGAGGTAGGCTGGTATTGCTATAAACTTCCCTCCTAGAACCGCTTTTGCTTCATCCCATAGGTTTTGGATCATCGTGTTTTCATTGTCATTTGTCTCTAGGTATTTTTTGATTTCCTCTTTGATTTCTTCAGTGATCTCTTGGTTATTTAGTAACGTATTGTTTAGCCTCCATGTGTTTTTGTTTTTTTACATTTTTTTTCCCTGTAATTGATTTCTAATCTCATAGCATTGTGGTCAGAAAAGATGCTTGATATGATTTCAATTTTCTTAAATTTACTGAGGCTTGATTTGTGACCCAAGATGTGATCTATCCTGGAGAATGTTCTGTGAGCACTTGAGAAGATAGTGTAATCTGCTGTTTTTGGATGGAATGTCCTATATATAGCAATTATATCTATCTGGTCTATTGTGTCATTTAAAGCTTGTGTTTCCTTATTAATTTTCTGTTTGGATGATCTGTCCATTGGTGTAAGTGAGGTGTTAAAGTCCCCTACTATTATTGTGTTACTGTCAATTTCCTCTTTTATAGCTGTTAGCAGTTGCCTTATGTATTGAGGTGCTCCTATGTTGGATGCATATATATTTATAATTGTTATATCTTCTTCTTGGATTGATCCCTTGATCATTATGTAATGTCCTTCCTTGTCTCTTGTAACATTCTTTATTTTAAAGTCTATCTTATCTGATATGAGTATAGCTACTCCAGCTTTCTTTTGATTCCCATTTGCATGGAATATCTTTTTTCATCCCCTCACTTTCAGTCTTTATGTGTCCCTATGTCTGAAGTGTGTTTCTTGTAGACAACATATATATGGGTCTTGGTTTTGTATCCATTCAGCAAGCCTGTGTCTTTTGGTTGGAGCATTTAATCCATTCACGTTTAAGGTAATTATCAATATGTATGTTCCTATTACCATTTTCTTAATTGTTATGGGTTTGTTTTTGTATGTCCTTTTCTTCTGTTGTGTTTCCCACTTAGAGGAGTTCCTTTAGCATTTGTTATAGAGCTGGTTTGGTGGTGCTGAATTCTCTTAGCTTTTGCTTGTCTGTAAAGCTTTTGATTTCTCTGTCGAATCTGAATGAGATCCTTGCCCGGTAATCTTGGTTGTAGGTTCTTCTCTTTCATCACTTTAAATATATCATGCCACTCCCTTTTGGCTTGTAGAGTTTCTGCTGAGAAATCAGCTGTTAACCTTATGGGAGTTCCCTTGTATGTTATGTGTCATTTTTCCCTTGTTGCTTTCAATAATTTTTCTTTGTCTTTAATTTTTGTCAATTTAATTACTGTGTCTCTGCGTGTTTCTCCTTGGGTTTATCCTGCCTGGGACTCTCTGTGCTTCCTGGACTTGGGT